>NW_004949107.1:6590901-6596560 GCF_000317375.1 Microtus ochrogaster | reverse complement strand
AGAGAGAGAGAGAGAGAGAGAGAGAGAGAGAGAGAGAGAGAGAGAGAGAGAACTTACCACTTCAAAAGAGGGATGAAAAGAGAGAGCATGCACAGGCTGGAGGAGGCAGGAGATTCGCTTGCCTCACTGGAAAGGGGGGGGGGGTTGGGTGTAGGCGGGGCTTGTCTCTTAAAAGAATCCAGCTGACAGGCCAGGCCCCAGATCATAATAGCGGGTCCCTCCACAGCTTGGGACAGGTAACTTCAACCACTTCTTCACACACTATGGTACCTCAGATGGAAGCTGGGCCATGCAGCCAGGCCCCGTCTTGGGAGCGCCTGCCAGGATAGCGTGGCCTTGAAGGTGTGTGAAGTCAAGGGCCCCCTCCCCCTCACTTGCTGTGTGCGAGCGCTGGGGTCTGAGATGGATGACCATTTTCTGGCTTCGAGACCTCTCTCTACTTTCAGAGTTCCTCTCAGGCCACTCTCCCACCTCCCATGAGTCCTCGGCTTTTGCGTTTAGGGCAGCAGAAAAAAAAAATCTTTGGCTTGGCTCCGTGGCTGTCAGCAATCCAACATTTGCAGGGGGCTTGCTTGGTTTCAAGTATTGCCCGGTGCTTTTCCTCGCTCTGTAGTTGAGCTTTTAGCCAGGATTTCTTGGCTCTGGGTGAGCCTGCCCGCCTGCCTGCGTGCTCAAGGTCTGTGTTTCATTTCCAGCCGCCCTATCCTTGCACTGGGTGCCAGTCTCTCAGGCTTCCCTGCCAGCCTGGCCCATCCTGCATGGCCAGCAGAGGAGGCCCTGTGTGTGGCTGTCCTGGCGTGTGCGAGGGAGCTGCTTCTGAGTTCCCCCTCAGTCCTGTGTCCAGCCTTATCTTCAGTGCAGTGCAGGGTCAATGGCGGTGCTGACCTGGCACTGGCCGGGAGGATGCTAGCTGTCTCCTAGACCTAGCAGGGAGCCGATTGCCAGCCTTAAACAGCCCCTCCCTTGACGGCTTCCAGTTCAGACTGGGACCAGCTCAGCACCTGGTGTTCCCCTCATAGGACTTTGCAGGGCTTGGCAGGGCTGAAAAGATCTGGAACCAAAAGGATTCAGCTGTCCTGCAGCACAGGGGGCCTCAAGCTCTGCCTGCCTAGGGACTCCTTCCTTCCACACACACACACACCCACGCCCAGCTTCATGCTCTGCCTGCAAAGAGACTCTTTCCTGGATTCCCCTGGCACTTCCTGACTTAGCAGTTCTCCAGGCCTCGGAGTCCAAGGGTCAGGAAAGAACCTGCAGTTTGTTTTGGTGGCATGGTTACCCAGAGCTGCGAAGGAGTCTGAGCCACGGGCAGGAACCAGCTGACAACCAGTTTAGGCCATGTACACAGAAGCAAAGAACTCGGGGACCCCCAGTGTGTCCTCATCACCAGAGGTGATCCGCGCCCTGCCGCCACCTGAGGAGAAGCAGTGGGCCCTGGTGAAGGCATCCTGCTCTCCTTGAGAGTGTAAGGCATGACCCAGAGCTCTGCTTGCTCTGGGGTGTCATGGCCTACATACAGATAAATACACGGGTATTTGGAGCCTAAGAAGAATGACTGTCACCAGTGTGCAGTGACTAGAGAGGAAAAGAGGTTGTGTGTGTGTGAGTGTGTGTATGTGTGTGTGTGGTGTGTGTGTGTATGTGTGTGGTGTGTGTGTGTGAGTGTGTGTGTGTGATCAGGAGGAGTGGGGAGAGTTGAGGATGGGGGTGAAGGGTCTCTGACAGTTCTCACTTCAGTGAGTGTTTGGAAGATAACAAAGGTCAAAGGCTGCCCTCCATCCTTCTGAATGTCAATCTGTAGATTCGGCCTCCTTATCACAGGAGTGCCCAAACCCAACAACTAACTGACTTGAGCACTGTGAAGATGAAGGGCCTCCTTAGACACTTGGTACCCAGGGAGTTTCCTTAGTTTGTAGGCTCACGGGTCACGGAGGATGTGCACCCACAGCCCTTGGGTGCTGCCTAGAGCTGGGTGAGGGGATGAGAGCCCCCTGCCCCTAGCACCCACCTGCAGACCCTAGACTCCAGTTCTGGTCCTGTGGCCCCTCAGTCCAGGATCGCACTGCTGTTGCTGGTATAGACAGCTGGTTGCTGAGGGGAAGCCGGGTCGCGTTTGTATCCCACTCAGCGGGCACACTGTGTGGCAAGAGCTCGGTCGGACCTGCACAGGTACAATAGGCAGGCATGCAATCCCTTCAGCCCTGAAGCCTTCTCCTCAGCATTGCTCCCCAGCCCACTGCTGAGTGAGCATCTCCAACTGTCCTGTGCCTGTGCAAGACTTGACCTCTGACGAGACACCCCCCCCACACACACACACACTTCCTTCTGTCCGAAGTCTGCTAGCTCTTGAGGAGAACAGTGTCTTCACAGTCCTCACCAAGAGAGAATCCCTAGACCACACACCTTGGACCCCAGTATATCGGTCCAAATCCTGGTCCCCTAGGGCCGTTAAACTACCTAGCACGTAGCATAACAGGGCACCTGCCATTGTCCGTTGTTTGGTTGGAGCTGCCATCTTGCCCCTGTGCAATCCAGAAAACACCTCCCCCCCCACTCTCCAAACCCAGCCTCTCAGAGAGTCTCCAAAGGAAAGGCACCCCAAAAAGTCCAGTTTTGAATTTTTGATGGCCACTGCACCTTCCTCCCCTGAAACTGCCAGCTGCCCAAGTCCCCGCCTACCGTACCTGGGCACAAAGCCAGCTTGTGTCGGACACATCATCGCCCCTGGCCTACAACCTGTAAAGTCTCCCTGCTTTAGTTCAGGGGTGTGGCTTCACTGGCTTCAATCTCTGGGACCGGAGAACCGGCCCAGGAGTTGCTCTGCTCAGATAGACCTGTTGTTATTCTTTGCAGTTTGACTTGGTCTGGCTTACTGTGTTGGTGCAGAATCTTATGGAGCGGGAGCAGAAAACCTATTGTCGACAAGGAATAAGATGCAACACCAGGAATAAAGAAGAAAAGTGAGCTGGAGGTCAGAAGTCCAAGGTCATCTTCAGATATATATGGGTTCCAGCCCACCTGTGCTACACACGTGCGTGCGCGCACACACACACACACACACACACACAGAGAGAGAGAGAGAGAGAGAGAGAGAGAGAGAGAGAGCCAAGATTTTATTTATGCCAGTTGATAGTAATGTGCCTCTGTAAGCTCATCAAATGTACTGTCTTGTGGTGACAGTGGGGGAACGATGTGCCCAAGCCAGGGGAATAGAATAAATCTTTGTACTGTCTACTACTTAGGGGTGCTCTAACATATTAAGCTCATTTTTAAAACTGAAGCCAGATGTCATAAAACTCATGCCTGATAGTAACTGATACTAACCTTGCGCAACATAGCAAGATCTGCCTCAAAAGTAAATAAATAAACAAATTAAATTGTGTGGTTTTTTTTTTTCTGAGACAGGGGTTCTCTATGTAGTCCTGGTTATCCTGGAACTCACTCTATAGTCCAGACTGGCCTTGAACTCACTGAGATCCACCTGCCTCTGCTTCCCAAGGATTGGGATTAAAGGTTCCCATCACCACTGCCTGGTACAAAATTAAAAACCTTAATAAAATAACCCTGGAGCCGCACGATGGTGGCACATGCCTTTAATCCCAGCACTTAGGAGGCAGAGGCAGGCGGATCTCTGTGAGTTTGAGACCAGCCTGATCTACAAGAGCTAGTTCCATGACAGGCTCCAAAGCTACAGAGAAACCCTGTCTTGAAAACAAAACAAAAGCCGGCTCCTTCAGAAGACATGTCACTAGCCATTGCCCACTCCCTCTTCTTGTTAGGGTCCTTGGTTGTCTCTGAGTTCTCCCTCGTCTCCTCGGTCATTTTTTTTGGTGAGGATGGCCTTGAACTCCTGACCTTTCTGCCCCTGCCTCCCAAGTGCTGGTATTGGAGTCATCCAGAAGGCTGTGTGGGTAAGGGGTTAAGCCAAGCCTGGATTGGTTCTTTGGATAAGAAGCTGAGAAACTGGGAGAACCTGACTCTGACCTAGCCTGGAAATACAGGGTCGGCCACCGCACTCAGACGACACCCCACAATCTAAAAGCCTGCAAGGTTTGATCCTCGGGCCCCTGAGGGCGGCTGCTTTCTCCACTCTGCTAAATTCTACCTCCGGATGTGTGTTCTGCCTTCTTGTGGAGCATTTGTCTTCAGGGCTGTTCTCTGTCTCTTTTTGCTGGTAGGTTCTTTTTTTTTCTTTTGTTAGATCCCATAATTGAATTTTGCTTTTGTATAAAATTTAACTGTTCACGGAAATACCTATTAATTTCACCACAAACAGCTGGTAAGTTCCTAAGTCCCACCTTTCCAGGAGGCATCTCCTGAACCAGCACTGCCTGTCCACCTTCCCCTGCCTCGCCCCCTTCTTCAGGGTTTTGCTGTATATCCCAGACTCTCACTCTGGGATTAGAGGCGTGTGCCACTATACCGACTGGAGGAGGAACACCAAACCCAACTGTGAAGATGGGCTGAGTGTCTCAGGATGGCTGCTGCAGGACAGGAGAGAGAAGCCAGAGACAGAGGCAGGCTGTGGACAGGAGAGTGGGCTGGGTAAAACGCAGAAGATAAAATGAACATCCCTCCAGGTCTGTTCACAGTGCTGCCGAGAAGGTCTGATGAAGGAGCAGGAAATTCCTAACAAGGGTTTCAGGATGATTGATAGGTGGAAGGGTACCCATCTCTGTGTCCTTAACTAAGTGCTCTCTCACGGGAGCCCAGGGTTTTAGAAGACAAAGACATTCAGAAGAGCCTGAGATCCATGGGGAACCAGGGATTGGTCCCCTTGGATTTCAGATGTAAGGAAAAATCCATTACCCAACCTTTTAGGGACCAATACTGAGTTCCTGCTTCCGAAGGTCTCCCTAGGTAATTAAGGACTTACTGAACGTGCAGCAGGCACTCTCGCACACGGGTTAGCCTGGTAGCCTCCGCAGCGCAGCACACACCGTTCACACGCCGGGCTGCATCTTTTTAGGCACCCAGTGACTCAACACGGGCTTCTCCAGACCCCCACCCTTAGGACGCATCCCGACCACAGCTCCTTGCCTTCCCAGCCCCCTCCACCAATTCCTAATTCCATTGTTAGGGTTGAACAAAAGGCCTATGGCATCCTGGGTTGAAGGATTTTTAACTCTGCCAATCCCAGGAGGCTCCGACGTGCAGCAGCTTCCTGCGGGGAGAATAATGACGGTGCCATCTCCCCAGGCTACTGAGGTTTGGATTTGTTTCTGTCCCGTCGGGCTCTGTCTCTGTCCCCGTGTCCTCGTCCGGGTTCGTGGACCAGGCTGGCCTAGAACTCAGCGATCTACCTGCCTTGGCCTCCGGAATACAGGGTTTAAAGGCGTGCGCCACCGCGACCGTTTCTGTTTCTATTTTTAAGAACAGAAACAAGTTTCGAATCGGACACTCCCCAGGATGTCCCCAGAGAACTCCCAGAGGCCATCGGGTCTCGAGGTCCGGATAACTTCCATGGTGTGAGGCTAGAGCAATCTGGTGGAGGGGGGCATGTCTCCTCCTGCACGGCCCACGTTAGAGTTAACCTCACCCCAATCCTGCTGAAACGTCCTGGGGAAGGTGCTCGAGCTGCAGACGCTACTTTTAAATAACACGCACGCACACACACACACACACACACACACACACACACACACACACACACACACAC
>NW_004949107.1:6578740-6590801 GCF_000317375.1 Microtus ochrogaster | reverse complement strand
CACACACACACACACACACACACACACACACACACACACACACACACGCACTCACACACACATGCACACGAAAACACAAATGCCTGGCCAGCCTCTCCCCAAGGCGGCAGCTCAGCGCCCTCTGGCGGCCTCGGGGGGCATTGCGAGCCTAGCACGCCCGCTAGCTAGCCATGCGCCCAGAGCCAGGAGAGCCCGTGCAGTCACCCGGGCCAGTGGAGAAACACTACAACAGCTGCGGGGAGAGGGGATGTCCTGGGAGGGGGGACGTGGAAAGTGTCCTTTCAGTTCTAGGAAATGCCAAGGGTCAAGAAAGGGGCCTTCCCAAAGGGAAGCCCTGATTCCATTTTCTTTTTTAATTTTTTTTTAAGTTTGTTTTTCTAGACAAGGTTTCTCTCTTTTGTCCTGGATGTCTTGGAAGACCATGCTGGCCTCGCACTCAGAGATCCACCTGCCTCTGCCTCTCAAGTGCTGGGATTAATGGTGTGTGCCGCCATGCCCGGCGCCTTGTTCCATTTTCAAGCCTGAAATCTTACTGGCACAGCACCACATCGTGTTTGCAGTTTGATTTCTTCTTAAATGCAGCTGTCCGGCTGTGTTGCCTGGGCTGGCCTGGAATCCCTGTGCTGAAGCCGTCCTTCCCCTCCGTCCCCTGCAGCCTGCAGCCGCTTGAACTCCAGGCGGGTGCTCTGCGGTGATGACATTTGACAGTAATGTTTACCCTTCTTCCTGCTTCAAATACTGGCGCGATTTGAAGGTCCCCGCCCTCTGGCCACCCTCTCCTTTCTGTGCTGACTCTGAGTTTGCTGGTCCTTTGTGCTGCCTACACATTTCTCCCCTTTTCTCAAGCTCGGTCGGTGAAAAAGTAGACTCACCACGGTTGTCATAGCCACTGTGTTGGCTGAGGCTCTCTTTCCATGCCAGTAGTGTCCCCCACCTTGTCGTGTCCTGTGTGCCTCCCCCTCAACTTCCTCCCTCTCTACCTGGAATTTCTCTCCGTTCCTCAGGCTGCTTCTCCCCACCTTCCCTTTGAGCCCCTCTTTTCCCAGCCTAAGGTTCTTCTTTATCCACCATGTTTGCTGAAAATTTCTCCATCTTCACACCGTCGTTCTCCTTGAAGGTGTTTCCTGTCTTTATCAGTTACATATTGCCACATAGCAGGCCACCCCGGGGCTTAAACTCTGTGGCTTCAAGCAATGAATGCGCATTCGCTTGGGAGTCTGTGGGCCAGCTGGTGGCCTGCCAGCCTGGCTCAGCTTCTGCTTGCTGATGTGTACATGGTGAGCTGGCAGGACACATCTGGTGCTTGGGCAGCAGGCTGGTCTATCTCAGGCTTCTTCCCGTGGCGAGGGTCCACGGATGGAAGTACAAAAGCTAGCTTGGACATTATGAACCCCAGGCTTGGAACTGACACATGCTCAGGGGTCCAACGAGTCACAAGGCCAGGCCAGACGTGGGGCTGAGCGACAAGATTTCAGCTCTTGCAGAAAGGAGCTGTGGAGGACAGCAGCTGTAGTCTGGAGAGATGGCTCTGCCGTTAGAGGCTAAGGCTCACAGGGCAGGACAGGAAGAATGCAGCCACGCCTACACTTTCCTCCTCCCGAGGTTATTGCTGAGTAGTACATTTTTAGTAAATTAACCCATATTAAGTACTGAGGCAATGCCTAGTTTACCTAATGCCCACAGGGTGATGCATGACTACCTCTCATGACTGTTGAGGCCACCAACACCGCCTTTACTGCTGGCACTGGCAGACCCACATTGCCCACGACGCTGGTGGCACCTGGCATTTGCATGCCCGTGGAGGCATCAGTGGGTGAAGCAGCCTCGTAGGGTTTTCCAGTTCCCTTGTGGAAGTCTGCCTGTCTAGAACTGGGAACAGCTTGCTGCCACAGGCTCACTGTCTGTCACTGAAGTCAGACAGAACCCGAGGATAGCTGCTGGCGACATGTCTTCCTGTGGTGCCTGGACGCGAATGTCAGCTTCTAGGCTTCTGTGTCTCGTCTGTAAATAGCAGTGGTCACTGAGCCGTGTGCAGAGCACAGCTGGCTGGGTCTAGAGCCTGTGTTAAAAGGATTTCAGAACTCATACCTGGGGATGCCCCTGACAGAGCATTGCAGTGAAGGAACTCTTTCCCTCAAAAGCATGAGCCCCTCACACAGCCCTTCCATACACACTGTGGGGAAGACATGAGCCCTTCTGAGACTGTTTTAATTCCACTCTTTCTGCGCTTCCTGAGCCTGCATCCGTGTTTAATTTTAAACCCAGTGGCTCTAATATTTAACCCAGGGCTTGGCATGGTATGCTAGTTTTACGTCAGCTAGACACAAGCAAGGGTTGTTTGAGAAGAGGAACTCTCAATAAAGAACCCGCCTCCTTGTGACTGGCCGGTGGGCAAATCTTCAGTTTCCATTGTTAGTGATTGACGTGGGAGGGCCCAGCCCATTGTGGGTGGGGCCACCCCTGTACAGATGGTGCTACAAGATTGCAGGCTGAGCATGCCTTGGAGAACAAGTCAATGAGGAACACTCCTCCATAGCTTCTGTTCCAGTTTCTGCCTTCAGGTTCCTGCCTGCGCTTCCTTCAGTGATGGACTATTAACTGTAAGGTGAGATAACCCCTTTCCTCCCCAAGTTGCTTTTGGTCATAGTGGTCATGGTGGTGTTTTTTTTTTTTCCTTTTCCTTTTTTTTGGGGGGGGGTTGGTTTTGGGGTTTTTTGTTGTTGTTGTTGTTGTTTGTTTGTTTGTTATTTTGATTTTTTTTGAGACAGGGTTTCTCTGTAGCTTTGGAGCCTGTCTTGGAACTCACTTTGTAGACCAGGCTGGCCTTGAACTCACAGAGATCTGTTGTCTGGGTTTCTTTCCTGCCCGGTTCCCGCAATCATTAAGTCCCAAAGAAATCACACAGAGGTCTACATTGGTTATAAACTGATTGGCCCATTAGCTCAGACTTCTTATTAACTCTTATAACTTATATCAGCCCATTATTCTTGTCTGTGCTAGCCACATGGTTCAGTACCTTTTTCAGCGGGGCAGTCACATCTTGCTTCCTCTGTGGCAGGCTCACAACTGCAAAGAAAATGGGCTTCCCTCTTCCTAGAATTCTCCTGTCCTCTTTGACCCACCTCTACTTCCTGTCTGGTTGTCCTGTCTATACTTCCTGCCTGGCTACTGGCCAATCAGCGTTTATTTAAAACATAATTGACAGAATACAGATAATTCTCCCACACCAGAGATCCACCTGTCTCTGCCTCCCAAGAGCTGGGATTAAAAGCGTGTACCACCAGCAATAAAAACCCCAGATAAGTGTGCAGTAAAATCCTCGGTGAGTGAAGAATGAAAGATGGCTTCATTCCGACGAAGGCTGAACAGATTACAATTTCAAAACACTCTGAATTTTGAAACTTTTAAAAGAGAATTTTTGTCTTGCTCTGCTGCCAAGACTGAGCCTGAACTCCTGAGTCCAAGTGATCATCCTGTCTCAAAGCAGTTGGGATTGTTGAAAAAAAAGTTTTTATTTTGGAGCATTTTGGGTCAACTGATAAAGCCTATTCAGATACTCCAAAATCTGAGCTACTCTGAAATCCAAACATTAGAGACAAACTAAAAAGTCCCTAGCCCTTTTGGTAAGGGATCCTGACCCTATAATTTCTCTTTACCTTGGATTAGAGCACTTCTGTTTGGTTCCCAAACTGAGTCAACTCATGATGGCCCAAGGCATTCCTAAGAACTGGGAGGAGAGCATGGAACAGGTGAAGATGGGCTGGCTGTGCCTCTTCCGGAGGTGCCTTGTATGCTCAGCGTTTTCATGCTCTCTCCCAGCCCCAGCCCTTCAGAGTTGACAGTGAAGACCCCAGGTTCCACTGATGCCTTCCTAGGAAGTTCCGAGCCCAGCAAATGATGGCATCGAGGGACAGTGTGTGACTATGTGTGCCCAGGCACCATCAAGGTGTGTTGAGCGCTTCACAGAGCAAGTTCACACGCACACGTGTGTGTCCTGCAGAGTGAGAAGAGAGACTCTGGAGCAGTGAGATTGGGGGGAGGGGCGGGGTCCCAGGACAACCAGAGCTACAGTGAGACCCTGTCTATGTGTGTGTGGGGGGGATAAGTCCCCATCTACCTAATCTCTAGGTATTGGGCTCTCAAGTTACTTTTAAGACATTTGAGTTTTTATTTTAACTTACTTATAAGGTTAATTATTTTTAACTGTGTGTACAGGTATGTTTATGTGATTATAGGTGCTCCAGGAGACCAGAAGAAGGTGTTGGATTCGCTGGAGCTGAAGTTATAGGCAGCTGTGAGTTGCTCAGCATGGGTGCTGGGAACTGAACCTGGGTCCTTACAAGAACAGTACCTGCTCTTTACATATTTATTTATTTATTATGTATACAATATTCTGTCTGTGTGTATGTCTACAGGCTAGAAGAGGGCACCAGACCTCATTACAGATGGTTGTGAGCCACCATGTAGTTGCCGGGAATTGAACTCAGGACCTTTGGAAGAACAGGCAATACTCTTTACCACTGAGCCATCTTTCCAGCCCAGTACCTGCTGTTTAAATGCTGAGCCAGGCCGGGCGATGGTGGCGCACGCCTTTAATCCCAGCACTCGGGAGGCAGAGGCAGGCGGATCTCTGTGAGTTCGAGACCAGCCTGGTCTACAGAGCTAGTTCCAGGACAGGCTCCAAAGCCACAGAGAAACCCTGTCTCGAAAAACCAAAAAATAAATAAATAAATGCTGAGCCATTTGTCCATTTGTCCAGCTTCAGAAAGTCAAGGTTTTAAATGTGTGGCTCAGAGGACCCCATAGTCTCCACAAACCGAAGGTTTTAGTTGAGTTGACAGACTGAGAGAAATCAGGCCGCAGACTTCCTGGAGCTGCCAGAATAGCTGAGGGTTTAAAAAGTTAGGTTCTGGGCTGGAGAGATAGCTCAGTGGTTAAGAGCACTGGCTGCTCTTCCAGAGGTCCTGAGTTCAATTCCCAGCAACCACATGGTGGCTCACAACCATCTGTAATGAGATCTGGCGCCCTCTTCTGGTGTGCGGGCATACATGGAGGCAGAATGTTGTATACATAATAAATAAATCTTAAAAAAAAAAAAAGTTAGGTTCTGGCCCTTAGTTGATCCAAGGTGGCCCAGGGATTTGTTATTATTATTAGGATTTTTTAGGAATTTGTTCAATTAGTATAATCACTCAGGTTGGTGCCCCAAGAGGGAACTAACAGGAAGCAAGGTTTCTAACCTGTGCTCCTTTTGAGATGCTGTCTTCCAAGACTGTATTGAGCTGGGTCACTTGTCCCTCTGCCAAACACCACCATGCTCTGCTCTGCAGCACACACTGCCTTTAATGCACACCACTGTGTTCTGCACAGGGCACCTGAGTGGGCTTAGGGATGCAGAAATGATGGGGACACTGCTCCGGAATACTTTAGGATTGATGGCAGTCCACAAAGCGGCACCACTATGACCTGAACCTGAAACACTCCCACAGGCTCACGTGTTGAATGCGTGGTCCCCAGTTGATGGTGCTGCTGTGTGAAGCTAAAGGAACTTTAGGAGGTGAGGCCTCGGTAGGGGAAGATGGTCACTGGTGTTCTTTTTGTGGGTTTAACCTGGTCCAGGGTCCCTTCTGTCTTCCCAGCCTGTGTCCTCCTCCACCTCCTGCCACCGTGATGTTCTGTCTTAGAGCAAGCAAAGCCAAGGAGTGGGGACTGAACCCTCTGAAACTGGGAGCCCAGGAAATATTTTCTCCTTTATGGTGTCCGGCTCAGGTATTTGGCCACAATGACAATAAATAAATAAATAAATAAATAAATAAATAAATAAATAACACCCCCAAAAAGCAGAACCTTCCCCAACACACACACACACAAAGAAAGAAACAAAGACCAAACAAACAAAAACTAACCCAGCAAGTTAGTTAAATCAAACGAACAAAACTCATCCCAAAGAATCCAGCCTCTGTTGTCCTGAAGGACTCTGAGATTGTTCTCACACGCCTCTGGGCCACACCAGTGGACACCTTGCTACCCAGCACCACCGGCTATGGAGGCTATATGCTCATGGTGATAAACTTCAGGGAGGCCCTTGGTTCTCAACCTCTACTAAAGGTATCCCTTTTCTACAAAAACATCACTTCAGTTCTTATCCAGAAATAACACCGGTGCCATTTATATCAAAAGGGGCAGGGGCGTGCAAGGTCAAAGCAATTTTTATTTTTTTTAAAAAAAGGCATAAATGTAAAATAGCACTACACTTGACATTTTTGCTTCACAAACTATATTTTTTATAAATAAACCCACATGTATGATTATAAGAAGTAACTATCGTCTAGATTCTCAATTTTCACTCCTAAGTTGGTGAATGTTGAGAGGCACACCCACATAGCCAGGCAATCCTCTCTGAGGTCCTTCTCCGTGATGTTTTGAGCATAATACAGTGATTCTCAATCTGTGAGTCACACCCCCTTCCGGGGGTCAACTGATCCTTTCTCGGGTTTCACCTAAGACTATCAGAAAACACAGATATTTACATAAGATTCATAACAGTAGTAAAATTACAGTTATGGCATAACAATAAAAATTATCTGTGGTAGGGGGGTCACCACAGCATGAGGAGCTGTATTAAAGGGTCGCAGCTTTGGGAGGGTTGAGAGCCACTGGTATACAGGGTTCCCGAGGTCGCGAAGTTTGAGCAAGGCTGGCTCACTTCTCTGCTGTCTTAACAGCAGGGCACAAAGAGCGAAGGAACTTCCACAGCCCGAAAAGCCAGCGGTCTAAGGCACAGCACCTGCTCTCAGGGGAGACCTCTGTTTTGAAGAAGACGGGGACGGGACAGGCCAGCCCTGTGCACGGGGTACCTATGACTGCCATCTTCCAGCACACCATGAAGGCAGGGAGAGGAGCCCCACAACCAATTTCTTTCTGGCTTCCAGCTCCGATTTCCAGGACCAGCCCCCCTTCTGCCCCCTGGTGGTGGTTAACCCCAGTGCAGTCTTTTTCTGCCCAGCGCCTGATGCAGGTCCCATCCAACACAGCAGTTTCTTCTTGGTGAGGGTTATGGTCCTTTTTTCTTTCTGCACGTTAACCTCTTGGTAATTAATTACTGGTTGTTCCTGACTTTGTATCTGCCCTTTGGGTGGCTTAGGAACCTTGATTATCCCCTGAGTAAGTGATACAAGGAGTATGTGACAGTGGGTGGAGCCTGAATTCCACTCAGGGACAGAGAGTTTGCATACTATGTAGAAAGCCCTGGGTTCAATCACCAGAGGAGGGAAGGAGGGAAGGGGCGTGCAAAGAAAAATCACATTCCTAGATTCCCAAGATATAAGCTATGGTCTTTTCTTTATGTGTACATCCCGGCGACGAAGTTTAATTCACAAATTAAACACGATGAGAGATTGGCAATCAGGACACGGAGCGCATGACATTGTACTGCTGGGGAAGTAAGGTGTCTCTGGAAAGGGTCACGATAAATATTCATGTTTGGGGACCTTTGGGGACCTCTGGTGAGTGAAGTGGAGGGCAGAGAATACCATATGCCGTTCCTGTTGAATAGGATCAAGTCAAAATCGCACTTCTTACTGAAGGGCTCTACAGGAAATGATCAGATGTACAGAGACCCCCGGGCATTGGTAATTGAAGGGCAGTCTACACTGGGGTCAAGTTCTGTTAAAAGGGAATGGACTACTGCCCTATGAATCTCTTCTGCTCACGGTGGTCACATTTCAGTGATGTAGGAGCCTCTCCTATTATAAACAAGCTTCTCATGGGGTTACACTGCCCTAGAACCCCTCAGAGTGAGCTTGCCAGTTTACAAGTCACAGGATCAACAGAAAGCAATGGGAGGCATAAAGGGAGGCTTAGGAACTCAGAGAGAGAATATCCTCGGACTAATCGCACTGTTGAAAGCAAGAAGGAAAATGCAGAGGCAATGTGGAATCCTGAGGACCAGCCTGTGGGCTTTCCCACAGTACTGTCCCAGTGCCCGCTAGCAGAGATTGCCACTGTCCTATAGGCAAACCCAGCTTAAACCTGTGATTTCCGTGGTAACCACGGAAACCTAGCCTTCCTCCAGGTATTCCCATCTCCCCAAATGCTGGCAGCTAGACACAAGCCAGTGTTCTCAGGAACTTGGGAAGTGGGTTCCCCTCTATCACAAGAAGTCATTCCCCTTATCATTGACAGGGGGACAAATGGCTACACTGGCGAGCCTGTCAGCAAAGCAAAGGGCATGCTGGCCTCCAGGCTCCCTCAGTGTTACAAGTACCTGTGACACACTTCACAGTCCATGCTGACATCCTGACATCCTGGCTCTTCTCACCCTGCCCTCACCCTAAATGTCTCCAGCTCTGCCCCACACCTACCCATTCTCCTCTAACCCTGCAATTTTCAAAACGCTGCCTTCCTTTTCTTCTTCCTCTCTCTGTCTCCCTCTTTCCTCCCTCCTCTTACCTTCTCTCGCCTCCCCCTCTTTCTGCTCTCCCACACTCTCTCCCTCTCTCTATGTCCTCCTCCTTCTCTCCCTGCTCTTCACACCCCTCCTTTTCCATCTTCCTTTCGAGGTGGCCTTTTACACCCCTCCCCCCAATAAATCTCTTGCATGAGATCTGCTGCATGTGTGATCTTTGCCCTCTGATCACCGAAAACCCTAACAGTGTTGTCTTGACTCCACAGAATCTCCTGGTGCTTGAGCTCCCCTCTGGGGGTCTAAGCCGCACTGGGACCCTACCCCTTATCCCCAGTCCACCCGCAACAGATCCGCCTTCCAGCCGCTGATCACTTGGGCCCCCATCCATCACCAGTAATTGGTGAGTGATCCCTCTGGTCAACATAAATATTTTCCCGATCCTCTGGTACTCTTGGGGGCAGAGGTACCCCCATCCATGGTTTTTAATGCTATAGCTGGCCCTCTTCACCTGACCCCAACCCAATCTTGCAGTGTCCTTAGGCCCAGCTGGGCTAATGTGGCCCTTCCTGCCCTCTTCTCCTCCCTTCTGTCTGGAGCTGCCTGTAATCCACAGCTCCTCTAGTCCCCTCACCTGCCAGCCTCTACCAGACACCAAGTCTCTCCTCGGGGTTAGCCAGGCTAAGCACCTGACCAGCGCTGAGTATGGTGACAACCCACTGACTGACCTCGTCCCCACTCAGTCCTCCTTGAGTCTTGGGGATGCCCATGGCTATAGGCTGCAGTGACATTTTCCCATGGGAATCTATACATTCAGGCTCTCCCCCACCCCCTGCCCTGCGATGCCTCTTAGAAAACTTCTAGCCCCTCCGCCTGTTTTCCCTTTTGCAAATCAAATCTGGCCTCTATATTTCTTAGATGATCAATTCAAATGTGACCAACTAATGGCACCCTAAATCCCAATGTTATTCGGGGCCTTCACAAACACTGCAAGCGATCGGAGGGTCCCTATTTCTCTTTTCTCTGCTCAAAGTCTGTTTGGTTTTGTCTGATCTCCCTCACAGCGCTGTGTAAACGTCTTGTCTTTAAGTTAGGGTTGATGGAGCATAAGTTTGTTGCAAAGTGCCAGCTAGAGCTAACGAGAGGAGGAGAAAGCAAAGGAGTAGGCCGGCCGCAGGTGGCACACACCGAGCACCCAGCCCTCGTATCCTGCAGCGTCCGCTCCAAACAGCCGCTGATCTGGCTCTCCTAAGACATTGCAAGGATCATTGGTTTCTGCTGGCTTATTCCACCCACAAAATTTGATTGCAAATTCTATAATCCGATTCTTCAGTTGAGCAATCCCGTTACCTGCTTTGAAACCGTTGTCTCTTATCTGTCTGGCCTGCTATGCCCTCCACGTGGGCACCTGCACCGACTCCTTTCTGGCTCCTTCAGCTGGCTCCGCCTCTGGCCTGCTGCACGGACATGGACAGCTCCATTTCCTCCTGCTAACTGCCCTGTCTCTCTTTGCTTTCCTTGGCCTGCACATTGTGAGCTTCCTCGCCTCCCCCTAGGAGCTGCCTGCCTGCTAATTCCTTCAGCTTCTGCTCATTCAGCTGCCCTCATCGAGCTTAGAGACCGAGTAGAAGTCCCCTCCGGAGGAATTTTGTTTTGTAACCCTCACTCTCTTCCTCCACAGACTCGGATTTTATTTCTCTAGCTTGGCCTCAGTACAGATCAGCGTCCAGAAACTGGTGCACTTGATTTCCAAACTCTCACAAATCGTAATAACTGTTACGGCACAAATGATCCCCAAGTATCCTATATCCAAGCTTGTTCTGCTCAACAGTCTCTCTACTTTCCACTCTTAAAACTCTGCTATCTCTACGATTTCTCTGTCCTCTGCTCTCCAAAGACTCTCAAAGGTTACGCTGTAAACTCTAGCTCAACATCTGTAAGTTCATGGGTGTGGTTTAAAAATCTATAAAATCTGTAACAAAAGTTGGCTTTAGCCGGGTGGTGGTGGCTCACGCCTTTAATCCCAGCACTTCGGAGGCAAAGGCGGATCTCTGTGAGTTCGAGGCCAGCCTGGTCTATATTCCAGGACAGGTTCCAAGATACAGAGAAACCTTGCCTCGAAGAAAAACCAAAAAAAAAAAAAAGTTGGCTTTAAACTTATAACTAAAGGCTTATAATTAAAATTTTATGTGTTGGTAATCTTGCTTTGCTACAACATATTATATCAACTCTGTATGTGTTTGTATGTGTGTGTGGGTTGAATTCGGTTGTGTGCCTATGTGTATGTACCTTGGATTCAGCTCTGTGCGTATATGTCACTTGCACTGAACTCTGTGTGTGTGTATGTGTATATGTAACTTGGATTCAACTCTCATTTAAAAAAAATAGACCTACTAGGAAAACAGATGGTTTTAAATTGCAGCCATGTGGCTCTCCTCCATCTTGGCTGGTGACCTCTTCAAGATGTAAGCAGCTACATGTCTGGCAGTCATCTTTATTAAGGTTACAGAATACATGTCATGTGACTTAATCACCGTCTTCAGATGACCACATGGCATAGAGCAACAAGAAGTTACAAAATTCCTTAGTCCTAATGAGCTCTGATGTGTGATTATTTTGATTGCATTCTAACACTCTTGAGCCTGACAATAAATTTATTTTGAATCAGAGGGCACTCTTGAGCCTGACAATAAAGTCTATTTTGAATCAGAGGGCAGAGATACCTTCTAGCTGACCAAAATCAACCATGGAGGTTTTGGAGGACTGAGGGCGCATAGACACAGGAAATAGCAGGGTGGGCAAGAGAGGGTCTTGGCCTTTTTGGATGGAGGAACAAAAGCGACAGGAGGTCATTGCTTCTCCACCGCTTCTCTGATCATTCGGGTTCTTACCCCGCTATCTGACCCTTGAGTTTTTATTGATAAAGAATAATTATGAATGCACCAGAGCTCTCTGTTTATCATTGCATCTCTTTTTAGATTAAGGAGGCAGCAACAAGTCTCCCAAATATTTTGGATTGGTATGATTTTTTTGTATGGTGACAAAATTTAAGCCAGGTGGTGGTGGTGCACACTTTTAATCTCAGTACTTGGGAGGCAGAGGCAGCTGGATCTCTGAGTTCGAGGTCAGCCTAGTCTACAGAGTGAGTTACAGTACATCGAGGACTACACAGAGAAACCCTGTCTTTAAAAGAAAGGAAAAATAAGAATTAAAGGTTATATTTGCTTTAAAAAACTATATATGTAATTCAACTCTGATTTAGAATATACTATATATGATGATAAAATTTTAAGGTTATAAAGGTCTGTTCAGATTAACAAAAACTGACTTAAGGTGTATGTCTAACTACTTATGTCTCTGCAACTGTTCAACACCAAGCTACTAGAAAATTTAGATAAATAAATTTAGATTAGATAAGTAATGTATATTTGATAAAAAAAGATTTGTAAATTCCCAAGGTTCTACTCAGTTTCACAGTAATATTTGTCTAGCTTCTTTGTCTTTGCCACGTGGTTAAACTTTAGCTATCTGGATAAACTGAGTCCTACAAGAAACTAACATTCTGCTGGGCGATGGTGGCGCACGCCTTTAATCCCAGCACTCGGGAGGCAGAGGCAGGCGGATCTCTGTGAGTTCGAGACCAGCCTGGTCTACAGA
>NW_004949107.1:6572157-6578640 GCF_000317375.1 Microtus ochrogaster | reverse complement strand
AAAAAAAAAAAAAAAAAAGAAAAAGAAAAAGAAACTAACATTCTATAATGATGCACTCTAAAAGAAAAGTTTGCTGCGTTTATTCAACTCGAATTTTAAGGCTCAAATGTAACAGAGGTAAAGCCTTAAAACCCTAAGCTTATAAAAGCTACTAACTTATTGCAAACTGTTAAGAATAATTAAGACATGCAAGCTAACAGTAGTCACCTTATAAATGGTCAGATTCTTCAATGTGTTCAGAACTCTACTTGCAATCATGCTACTAATCAATTAATTACAGGAATAAGCTTTATTTAGCCTCCTGTATTTACTTTCAAAGTTAAGCCTAAAACTAGCAATAAGAAACAAAGTTTGCTTATTTTAGATATACTTCATAGATAATGGTCCTCAAAACTTTTCAAACATTTGTTGAATATGACATTTAAAATGTTTAATGGACAAAGCTTACAGACCCCCAGCTCCTAGCAGTGACCCTAAAGTCTAGCACTGAAGAACTCCACCTGGAGCTGGCTTTAAATGGGGCAGAGACGGCCACTGGGTGAGAAACTGCCTTTCACCTTGCCCACCGCCAGGACCCTGTCCAAACTGGGCAAGCAGGATGCTGGGATTGCCCCTCTTTGTCTAGACAAAGGACTGAGAGGGACAGTTAACCTTGCTACCAGACTCTAAAAATAGATATACTCACAAAAATGATTTCAAAGTAACTTTTTACTATTCTGCTTCTAAAGGACCTTGATTTATAGTGATGGATCTCAGCAATAAATCACGTATGTGTCATGGTAATGGCTGCATAGAAAAAAGTGAGAAGCTTTCATAAGGTCTGAGGCTATGAAAGCTTAAGTAGGTTGTAAGGGTCTAAAAATGGTTTAGGATATGTAAAGGCAAGTTATGAAGGTGTAAGAATGTATCTTAAGGTGTGTAAATGCAATCTGTAAAGGTTTAAGAAGGTGACTTCGGATAGATGTAAAAATGAAAAACGTTTCCGATCTTTCCCTCTCTACGCTATCACTATATTAAAACTTCAAAAGTTCAGGGCTTTAACACGAATCCATGGAGTTCTGATAAGCTAGTAATCCAGCTCTGGTAAGCACCAGCTCCCATTATCACAGCCACAAGCTCCAGATTTTAAATTTCCTTTGGTTGTCTTCTCAGTATAGACTCAAAAGTGCTTCTGATCGGGCTAAGAACGCCTGTCTAATCTGTACACCCCAGGCTTCTGGAGAGAGGACAGAGTGATCATGCTTTTAACCCAGCATTTTTAGGTCCCCAAGCTTCTCCCATGACTCAAAAGTGTGAGTCAACTACCTTTTCTGCGGTGTGGATTTCAGTACAGATTGCAAACCGTGGGAATACTAACGTGTCCAAAGCTTAGCATTCTTTGTAAACTTGAGAAATTCTTGTAAGCTTCAGGGAATCAACTTGAATCCACCTCTTATGGGTCAAATGAACTCCAGGTAAGTCCTGTCAATCAACAACCTGTTTCCCTGCCTGCCTGTTCCGTTTATTCCTGATGGTGGATCTCCCCTACTTTCCCTAGTTTTAGGACAGCGGGCCTGTAAATTTCAAATGTACTCCTAAGATAAAAGTTTTCCTGGGGCTGGAGAGATGGCTCAGTGTTTAGAGCACTGACTGTTCTTCCAGACCCCCCCTCCCCCGTTCAGTTTCCAGCACCCACATTGTAGCTCCAGATGCAGGGGTCTGACACCCTCACCCAGACACAGGCAGGCAAAACACCAGTAGTAAAATAAAAATAAGCCATTAAAAGGTTCACTTAAATTCCTTCTCTTTCTAGTCTAT
This sequence comes from Microtus ochrogaster, assembly GCF_000317375.1. Classification (NCBI taxonomy): domain Eukaryota; kingdom Metazoa; phylum Chordata; class Mammalia; order Rodentia; family Cricetidae; genus Microtus; species Microtus ochrogaster. Next base: position 6,576,843 of record NW_004949107.1, on the reverse strand, counting down.
CTGTCCCAACCGATTTCATATCAACTGCAGATTTCTCCAGCAACTTGCCAGCTCCAGGAGTTCCCTCGAAATCTGTATCCCAGACATCTTCAAAGCAGCTAGCCCCAGACGGTCCAGCTTCACTTCCCCAGCCCCGAATGGTCCTGAAGAATCTGGACAAAGAGTGGAAACAGTCTGCTCTTCCCAGACTTAGCCAGCATTCCAGCTTTCTTGGGTCCCCAAAGACGTCAATGCTCCCAGACGACAGGAAGTGGTCTAAAAAGGCACAGTGCCCCCATTCTCGCCTCACCAATCCCCCCTTCCTATTTCCTCACCTTTTATAATAAACAAGAGGGGGGACTGTTGGTGAACTGAGCGGTACCACATTCCAGAACCAAGTACTCCCTCAGCCCGCTCTCAGACTCAGCGCCAGCAGCCCTGCCATCACCAGCAGCCGCCAAACGCAAGCCGTTTTTACCTTTAGAACCCTGCACCTTCACGCCCTGCCTCTTCTCCTCCATCCTACTCAGAGGAGGCCTTCTGCACGCCGCCCCTAAGAAATCTCCGGTATGAGATCGATTGTGTGGTGTCATCTCTGCAGCATCCCTTGGCCCTCTGGTCTCTGCAAAATCCTAAGAAGGTTTCCTGTAGTCCAGGCTGGCCTAGCAGAGGCTGTCCTTGAACTCCTAATCCTTCTGCCTGCAGCTCCCAAGTGCTAGGCTTACAGGTATGCCACCATGCCTGGCAAAAAATAAAAAAAGCTTTATTGTGTAAAGTAAAACTTTAATTTTGAAGCATTTGAAGAACATAAATTGTTACAGTGTAATGAGTAAAAATGTATAGATTTGTGGGAAATAAAATTACTGACATAGTTCCACAGATAGGGCTTTAAAAAATGACTAGCAATCTAAGGGTGGCTTTCACAATTTTAAAGGATCGAAAAATGGGCAAAGAAGATGAGGAAGAGACGTCTGTGTGTGCATTCATGGCTGGGTCTGCCCTCTGCTGCAGGCCAGCTGCAGCCCTGGGGAAAGGTAGCTTTGCTCTCATCCCAGCAGCACTGGCGATAGCTGTGGCCTCCAAATTACTATGTCGATGGGGAATCCAGCTCTTAAAATAGGAGACCGTGCTCAGGCATGGGGGGGGCAGGAGGTTGTTGGGATGGGGTGAGGAAAGATGATAAACTAAGGAGTCACACCCAGATGGTGACAGCTGCTCCGTCATCTTTCTGGCCGCCTGAGGCGGGGAGGGGACAACACTCAGGAAAAGGACAATTTCTGTTCATAGATCAGGCACAGCTTGGTTCCCTCTTTTGTTGTCTGGCCAAAGCAAAGTCCCTTACCTGCCTCTTCCCTGCAGTGAACAGACTTAAGGAACTGGCCACCGTGGTATAGCTTGCCTGCCCAGAGACTTTGGGTGGTATCGGGATCACACTGGGGCAAGGCAGAAAGGTGGTCATTTCCCCTCTCATTCCTTGGCTGCCCTTAGAGTTCTGTCCTCCAGAAGTCGCATGACAGAAGCCACCACTACTAAAACTAAAAGTATTTGTCATGAGCTGAGTGTGGTGGCACATATCTGTTAATCCAAGCACTTGGGAGGCAAAGGCAGATGTACAAACTGACACGACCCCTCCATGGTATGGTTGGGGGAATGTTTTTATTGTAGATATGAGAGAGAGTACAGCCAGAGGCATCTGGAAGGGTCCAGAGCAAAGAGAGAAAGTGGTACTCTGGACATGGCCAGCAGAATAGACCTGGTCATGAGAGAAGCAGGAGCAGAGCAAAGACAGAGAGGAATATAGATGGGGTGGGGGATAAGAGGGGGTGGAGAGTTTGGTTGGAAGGGAGCCCCCAGCCCCTGGCATCCATCCCAAGGCCCCTCCCCTGGGAGTTGCCACAGTCCAGACTCCACCTCCGAGAAAGCCCACCAAACAGTGACCCTCCCCAAGACTACTCCCATGGGCTATTTAAAATGCCTCCACACACACCCCTACTGCCCCCACAGAACGAACATGTGGCCTTCTCGGTCTCCCTTTCCCCTCTCTGTGGTTTCTGGTCTTCCTTCCTTAAATAGTCCCAGGAAATTATCAACAGAAGCTGAGAGAGAGTTGGCTTTGGTGGAAGAGAAATTACAGAATGCACGTGTGCATTGTGTGCACCTGAAGCCTAACTGCATTCTGGTCATATTGCCCTCCACACGTTCCCCTACAGGGATTTAATGCAGAGGGAAGATATTATCTTTTTTTTTGCCACATAAACAGAGTAAGAAATTAAAGACATATATGGAAAAAGTTTCTGATTTGATTTTAGAAGGAAAATTAAGACGTCGTCAATTGACAGGAAGGGATCCAGCAGAAATTGTAGTATATTTTACTAATGAGGAAATTTCCTATTTGTGAGCAGAAAATGGATATTGGCAAAGAGCCTGCAGTAACTTTTTAGAGGGAAAGATTAGCAATAGCTTTCCCAAAAGTGAGAGACTCAATTCATAGAAAGAACCAGTTAGGTCCTTTCTCACATTGTACGGGGAACACCAACCTCTGGAGCCCCTATGTTCTATGCTGTTGGAAGTCAGTCAGGAAAGGCAGGTTACTGATCAGGAAACTTAAGTAGAGTGGTTCAAAGTCCCTATGATTCTGTGCAAAAGTGAATACCTATACAAAAATTGTATGCCACGCTCGTGGTACTAATGGATTTAACAGAACCTTTCAATATAGTTGCTGACTCTCAATGTGCAGAAAGAGTAGTTTTGCATATTGGAACTGCTGAATTTATTCCTGGTGATTCAAAATTAACTTTGTTATTTATACAATTACAAAAAATACTTAGGAATAGGAATTGTCCAATATATATAGCACACATCAGATCCCATTTGGGCCTGCCAGGTCCTCTAGCACAAAGTTATGATGAAATTGATCATATATTAATAGGAAATGTGCTGGAGGTGTCAAAATTTCATAAAAACACCATGTCATTAGCAAAGATTTGATAAAGGATTTTTCCATCAACTGGCAACAAGTAAAGGAAATTATTAAAAAAAAGAAGTCTTACTTGCTCTTTGTATAATCAAGCACCATTACCTGCAGAAAGTAACCTAAAGGTATGTAAAAAAAATTAAATTTGGCAAATGGTTGTGTTTTATTTTGAAGAATTTGGAAAATTAAAATATGTACACCATAGTAGATATAGTTTCAGGATGTCAATGGGCACCTGCTTTGAGTTCTGAAAAGGCTGATTATGTCTATTATATTATAATACCTATTATAAGTCATGGCCATCATGGGAATACCTATACAAATTAAGACTGACAGTACTCCAGCATATGTCTCTAGTAAAATAAAACATATTTTTGCATATTATAGTAAAAAGCATATTACAGATATACTACACAATCCTATAGGACAAATGGTTGTAGAAAGATCTAATCTCACATGAAAGAAATGCCTAATAAACAGAAAAAGGTAATAAATACCCCCAGAGAAAGATCGCATAATGCCTTATTAACCTTAAATTTTCTAAATGCTGATTAAAAAGGAACAATAGCTGCAGAAAGACATTAGAGAATAGAAAAAAAATAACCAAACCAATCTGTGTACTTTAAAGATTTATTGACCTCAGAATGGAAATCAGAGTGTGTTACATTGGGGAAGGGGTTTTGCTTTTGTTTCCACAGGAGAAGAAAAGTTATGGATACCACCAAAATTAATAAAGATTAGATTTGAATAGGAGATACCTCTTAATAAGAAGAGGAGATAGTTCATCAACTGGTGTGGCAATTCAACACAATTTCAAAAAGAAAACTCACCCTATAAGGGTCTGGGCAGGGTTCTGTTTTTTGTCTTTATGAGAAATAGAAATAACTGTCTTCAAGAAGTCAAAAGACCTTGGACATCTAGACATCTAAAAAAGAAGGGGAAGCTATCCTGAAAAAATTACCAAGTAAAGAAAAAATCTGGCCTAATGGCACAAACATTCTCTACAGGGTAAAATTTCACTACCTAAAAATTAATATCTCTTTTTTTCTCAAAAAGGTTGTAGTCACGACTCAATTAAAAATTAAAGCTGGCTTTGGAGTGTGGCTCTGTACTTCTCTAAATCCACACATGCTGTTAAAAGAAAAATTCAGAGTCTGTGTCTCAAATCAAAAGAGCCACCTGGTAAGGAACAGAAGAAAACCAAAATCTAGGGACTGGTGTTGTCACAAATCTCTTCTCCTCATACTTATTTTTGACTCTTTAGAGCCTTTTTTTTTAGATATATTACTATCCTAAATTTAAACTTTCTGTTTTGATATTAATAATGGTTAAGTTTTCCACAGTGAATAATAAATTTTCCTAATAGTGATCTCTGAAGTCTCCAAAAAGATGATGGGTCCCCACAACAATGACTCTACCTGGTTCATAATGATGCCATCGAGCCAATAAACACCACTCAGAGAGAGGCTCTGGACCACAAACTTGCTCAGGACAATTCCAAGGTGGCTAGCTACACCACTCTAGACAGAACTTCAGATGAGGTTTCCCCGTTACTCACAAATGTTATTCTTTCGGTCCGGCCCTAGCCACGCCCACTCCTTTTTAACCTCTGACCTCCGCCCACCATTGCTCTCTCTCCGTTTTCTCTCCCGGTGTACACACACAGGGCTTTGCCTCTCTCCTCTTCGCTCTCCCTCCTTCTCTCTCTCTCTCTCTCTCTCTCTCTCTCTCTC
>NW_004949107.1:6561298-6572057 GCF_000317375.1 Microtus ochrogaster | reverse complement strand
TCTCTCTCTCTCTCTCTCTCTCTCTCTCTCTCTCTCTCCCTCCCCCCTTTCTTTCTCTCCTTTTTAATAAATTTTTATATGGCTATTTCCTGTGTTTATATGTCTGTTACCCACGTAGCCGCTTGTCGCATGGCGACTCCGCCAGCCCACCCCGGGGACCGACAACCGTCTCTTCGGGGCTAGCAGCTGCTTTTATGGCTCCATGGGTCTGCTCACATGCACCCGCTGCATTGGGGGCTCCGCCGCGTGGCTTCCTGCTGCCGCTGGGAACCCCCATTTATTTTTTAAGAATAACAACAGACTGGCCACAAAGTTCTCAAGAGACTTAACCATTGGCTTAGTTTTTTTTTTTTTTTTAACAAGATCCCATGGAGATACTACTGCCCCCTAGAGGGAAGGAAGCAATTCCAAGAACACAAGACCCCCTCTCCCAATAAGTGGGATATATGATTTTTTTGGTTTTTCTCAGGGTTATGGATAATTGTCATCTGTAAGGGGTTGGTTATAAATAGTTACAGGGTTGGAGGTGGAACAATAATGATTAAACTCAGGAATCTCATTTGAAATAGAAAAAAGGGAGAAAGATAGGTTAGGACAATAAGATAGATTATTATATCTCCTTGTAAACTAAAATAGCAGCTATCAGTTTTAGATAATTTGCATTGGTATAGATTCTTGTATATCGATACAAATCTACCTAGCAAGGGACAGTAGCTGTCTTGTTATTCTAAGGCTGGCTTGCTAGAATCCTGAGGTGCTAAGAGACACCGTAAGAACAGAGTCCAGGGGAGCTAACAGGATCATCTCTGTATCTCAAGTAGACCCTGGTACTCCACTGCAGTGGGTGGGTCTGGGGGAGGGGGGATAGGTGAGGGGGGTGTTGTAGTGGGGGACTTCCGGGGTAGTCATGGCGAGTTAAGAAGAAAAGCAGAACAGTGCTGAGAAACGTCAGACAGATTGCAAGACATCGAAGACTGCCAGGTTTGTGGTTTGCGCTCTGGAATGAACAGGGTTGCTGTCCACCATGACAGGATGGTGGCTGAGCAGTCCAGAGTCCCTCACAGTGTCAGGATCCTAAAGGGACTGGCCCTGGGGAAGCCCTGGCCAAGTGTGGTCCAAGTGCTGCACACATCTAACTACTGACACAATGAGCTTGCATCATTACCTACACGTGGAAACCGAGGACTGAAGCAATTTCCCTATGCCTGCCCAGCCATGTGGAAATGGAATTTGAACCCAAGTAATCTATCCTCATGATGTTTCAAAGGAAGAAGGCTGTGACGGCCAAATGAGGGATGGTATCCACAGCACAAGGACTAGAGACCCCCAGACCCAGGGCAGAGAACTGTAGGAAGCTGGATTTTGATTCCTGGTACAGCCTCCCTTCCCTGAGTCCGGTTGGCCGATGCATTCTGGGAGGCAGGCTCTATTTTATGGCTCCACTCTAGCTCGGGCCTTCATTGCATCAGGGTCCTTGGGAACAGCGGATCTGAAACCCCCGGCAGGACCCACAAGCGGGTTGTACATCCTCCGGGATCTGAGGCTGATTTCTGCTGATCCGGTCAGCTGCCAGGGGGCAAGAGGACGTGACCTCAACAACAGAAAAGAAGCCATGGGTGGGCGAAGCTTTGGTTTCTGCGCAGCCAATGAATGCCTTTGCAGGCAGTGCTCTCAAAAAAACTAATTTTGTTTTTAAAAAGTTAGCCAGGAATGAAGTGGCTCACAAGGAAGGGCCACATTGTGCTGGGTCACCCACGAGAGAGAGAGAGAGAGAGAGAGAGAGAGAGAGAGAGAGAGAGAGAGAGAGAGAGAGCGCCACCTCCTGGTAAAGCATGTGTTTAGAAAGGGGACCTGTTTTCACCCCTGGCATGACTCAGCTCTCCTCTGCACACCCAAGGGTCTAAGTCTTCACTGTGGCGTGTCTTCCCAAAACACAGTGTTAACACACAGTAGACCCAAAGATCATGGTTCTACCATGAAAGTGCCACCAAAGAGTCGTTCTAGCGTTAAGATCAAGAACGGAGGGCCAAGGTTCTAGGAGCACATCTCTTAGCATTCCTCATCACCCAGCAACCTCCTAGCTATCATTCTGTCTGTCTGCTGATATAAGTCAGAGGCAGACTGAGGCCTCTTTTCTCTGGAGAGCCACACGAACCCTTGCTGACTACCCTGCTCCTCCCAACACCCCCATAGCATCCAAAGAAAGCAGGGATCTAAACGATGCTCCCAGCCGGTTGCTACCCTTTTATGGGGACAGACAAGTATCTTTCCCTTTTCATGGTCAACTTTTTCAACTTTTTCCTTCAAATCAAGTATCCAGATTCCAACTGGCTGCTTAGGAAAGCAGAGGTCTGTCTCCTCTTCTCCTCAGGAGGCTTGTGAACTCAGACTGGTCATCCAGGTGCATTGTGTCTTGTCATTCCAACACTGGATTAGCAACCCCTTGAGGGCAGCATCTCCGTCTTTTTGTTCTTTTGTGTTCTTGGCACATTGCGGGTACACATGGACACCTTGTGAAACCGATCACACTCCGTTGGCTCAGAAGCTTCCTATTCAGGAGCAGATCATTTCAGAACATCTCCACACCCATGGAGAGGCCCAAGACAACAGATTCAGGACGGCTCAATTGCAGAAGAGCAATTCAGAGTGATTTCAGATGGTGGCTGAGCATTTGCTGTGAACAGTGTTCAGGCTGTGGGGTGCTGGGACATACAAAGGCAAAACTTGTCACTCTGATCACAAGAGTTACACTGAGGGAGGACATGGATACGAACACACACACACAGCTGGCATCAAGCTGTGGACCAAGGCGGGCTGAGTATGAACAAAGAGACCTCAGAGGAATAAGATTGTGTTGATGTGGGAACTGAGCCAGGAAGGGCTTCAGAGAGACTAACATTTGGTGGGTGTTTGAGGGGAAAGGGGAGAGGTGTGGAAATGGCCGGGGTGGAGCAGGGTTGGTACCATAGGTAGGATGGGAGCGAAGAGCTCAGGGGTCACAGGCCCTTGCCTGCCTTGCCCGGGTTTCTGGCCATTTTCCTGTAAGTTGGGTACCAGTTAAGTCTTAGCTTGGGGTGCAACATGATTTTTTTTGGTGCTAATTTCTCCTTTCATCCACGCAGGGAGCAGGAGGGGTGCTTGCTGTCCTTCATCCGTTTCCCCAGGCTGCTGACTTCCATCCCCAGACCCCAGGATGGAAGAAAGAGTAGACGGAGAAGGGTTTCCCAGAGTGGAGGAGTGAAATGCAGCTGGAAAGCCAGCCGATAGAGACGAATAAACGAGATAAAGTGGTGCCCAGCACTTCCGGGTACTGACTGCATGTTCGAGGCAACCACGGAGAGTGGATAAAAGGGCGCTGTTCTCCACCGGTGGCTCGGACAGTCCTCTGGTATTTGCCAGCAAACCCTGTTAAAGCAATCTGTAATTAAAGGCCAGTTCTGGGGCCTGTAATTTAGAGCTTTATCAAAATATGACCAGTGACTGGAGGTGAGGCCACAGAAACAAGCCCTGCTTTCACAGACTCGTGCAGACGGTAATTTTAAAAAACTCAGCCTTTGTGCCCCCTGCTGCCACCCTGCCAGCCCACAGGGGTGTTCACCACTTGGCAACTGGCTACATTTTCATTATCTCAGAGCAGAGTGGATGGAGGAATAAATTGGCTCTTTTCAAAAAGGTGATGTTTAAAAATTGAATCATCATCCTCATAACATAAAATAGCTATTTTAAAGTATGCAATTCTAAGGTGTAGTGGCACATGCCCATAATCCCAGCACTTGGAGAAAGAGGCAGGGGGATCACCACAAGTTGAAGCCATCCTGATCTCCCCAGACAGCTCTGGACCAGCCAGATCAAAGCAGACGTCATTCTGTAGTTTGGGGTATATTTACAATGTGCAGTCCCCACTAAGTTCAGAACTTGTGTGTTTTGAGGCAGACTCTCACAGTGCTGCCCTGGCTAGCCGTGCATGCGGCATCCCTCTCCCAGCTTTCCAGGGGAGGGATTATGAGCACAAGCCATCACACCCCAGAAGGACTTAGCAGTCTGTTAGTGCTATCACCGTAGAGCAGCACAGACTCAGTAAGGCTGGGAGATCTAAGAGCAGGGCACCTGAAGATTTGGTATGGTGAAGGCTTGTCTTTCCTCCCAGCACGGTTCCTCCTGCTCACATGGTAGAGAATCAGAAAGGGAAAGAGAGCTTGGACAATGATCAGCATCTACGATTAAGAGCATCAATTCTATTAGTGATGGAGAACCCATGACTTCATCACTCCCCAGGGATCTGGCTTATTGGGCTCAGTGTTTAAGAGCACATACTGTTCTTGCAGTGGATGGGAGTTAGATTTTCAGCTCCCACAATAGGTGGCTCTTCTTCACCTGTAACTCCAGCTCCAAGTGAGCCAGCGCCCTCTTCTGGCCTCCTTTGCCACCTCCACTCGCACATAGGTACATAGGTACATAGGAATATGCATAACTAACAATAATTTCTAAAGAAGACCCAACTTCTTAACACTGTCACATTGCATATTAGAATTTCTGTGGTGTGTTGGGGGAGGGGACATGTCCATTTAGACCGCAGCATGAAATCACCCCCATTCCACCCACCCAACACCTCACAACCACTAATCGGTCTCCAAGATTTGCATATTTGGACTTTTCATATAAAGGAAACCATCCAGCGTACAGCCCTCTGTGACTACATCTTTTACTAAGAACCATCTCAAGGTTTGCCCTTGGCGTAGCATGCACCAACATCCATCCTTCTCTGTGGTTGAACATTCTGTTGGTCTAGGGCTAACTGGCCTATGGTCTGTTCACAAAGACACCACGTTTTGTTTGCATGTTTGTCTGTTGAAGACTTGAGTTGTCTCCACTTTTTAGCTATTTTAAGTAGTGCTTCTGTGGGTATTTTGTTTGGATAGACAAAGGTTTTCGGCTCTCCCAGGTGGACATCTAGGCGGAGAGTGGCTGGGTCGGGTGATAACTCTGTTTAACAGCAGAGGAGCCTCCAGGTCCTGGCTGCCCCATTTTACTCCCCCCCCTCACCCCCGAGCAATGAACAAATGTGGCTCCCAAGACTCCAAGTGCTCACCAACACTTTCCACCGTCCTGTCTTCTTTTCACTACCACTGCCTAACTGGTCACACTTCACGGGGGACGGAGATATGTCAGCTCATGATCTCGGAGGTTTCAGTCCAGGTCAAGTGGCTCCATTGCTTTTGGCCTCGCTGGGGTGGACGTCATTGTCTCGGGTGCGTGTGGCAGAGGCTGCTCAGCTCGCTGTGGTTAGAAAGCAGACAGAGAAGAGCAGGCGACTGTGAGATAAGGAAGGGAAACAAACCTGGGTGGAGTGATGGTCTAGCGTAGACCAGTCCTGAGGTATATTTCAGGTATCTGGTCCCTTAGTAACATGGTCACTCTGAGTAGCGGAACCTAGGATACGGTGGAGAGTCGGCAGCAAATGAAAAAAGAAAGCATTTGCTTCCATGTATGGCCTCAAGAGGGAAAGTGTCTCTGAGGGCAGAAGTCTCTGAGTTTGGAGGTTCGTGTAGGTACATGTAGAACATATAGACTGTAATTTAGGGCACCCCCTTGTCCCATCCTACCTGGGTGCTGCCACATGCTGGGAGGTTAGCAGTTTGGGAAAGGGACTGAAGTTAGGATGTAAGGTGTGTCTGATGCCCTCGTAGGGGGGGGGGCTCTGTGCTCTTATAGGGATAAGATACATCATTCCAAGGCATGCTCCCAATCACCCATGCCTTCTAGATAGGCCCCGTCATTTACTTTCCAAGGTACTCCAATAATGCCGTCATAATACGAATTCAATGGGAGATTGGTCCATTGAGTAGATCAGAGCCCTCAGAGCTCATCAGCTGACCTCTGGGCTCCCAATATGGAGCCTACTTGGAATTTCCCCCATCAGAGTCATGGCACTCCCAGATGTTAGATCTCAAACCTGGGACAGATGGCTAACTCAGGGATCTATTTAACTGATCCAAACAGACCTGGCTGCCAGGTTCTCCCCCAGCATCCCTCAGTCCCTACCTGTTTCAGGGTATGGCTGGCGTAACTCTCCAGCCCAGGGGCTGGGCTGCTCTTCCCTATACAACCCAGCCATTCTGGTTACCTGATCCTTTTGTCTACCCTTCACTCTCCTGGCTCTCCCTCTCTCCCTGTGGCCTGGCTCAGGGTCGCTGTAGGGGCCACTGTGGTAGCTTGGATATAATTGGCCCCCATTAGCTCATAGGGAGCGGCACTATAGAGAGGGTGGCCTTGTTGGAGGAAGCGTGTCACCATGGGGGTGGGCTTTGAGCTCTCCTATGCTCAAGTCACACCTTATTTCAGTTCACTTCCTGAAGTGAACTCTCAGCTTCTTCTTCAGCACCACGTCTGCCGCCCGTTGCCATGTCCCGCCATGATGACAATGGACTGAACCTCTGAACTGTGGAGGGTCCTCCCAATTAAATGCTTTCCTGTATCAGAGTTGCCAGAGTTGCGGTGTCTCTTCACAGCAATAGAAACCCTAGTTAAGACGGCCATGTGCCCTCTGGACTCTCCCAGATGTCCCTGCCTCCTGCTATATCTATCCCACATGTCTACAAGAAGCCCTCTCCTCCATCACGCCTGGGAGCTGTCGTGTCCTCGTTTTTATTTTCTTCCCCTCGCCACACAGGCACGACGTGATGCCTGACTGTAGTTAAGCTTGCGGGGAAGCACGGAATAGCCATCCTTTTGCTTCTGCTCTTGTGGTAAGCCACCTGGCTTCTCTGCACTAGTCCAGCACAAGACAGTGTGGGGTTCTGTTTCAGGGCCAACAGAGGCAAGGAGGGAAACCAGCCAAAGGAAACAGGAGGGCTGGGCTCCTGGGCCAGGGAATGTTCTCAAACCTCCTACAGCCGTCTCTAAAGTGGAAATAAGCAAACCCTACTGCCTTCAAGGACTAGATACCCTGGCATGTTCCACGCTCCCTGGAATCTGCATGTGTCTTAACATGTCTGTGTAAGCCAGGGTTTGTTGTGGTTGCCCTTGCCTGGGGGTACACATCAGCTGTTACAAACTGGTGGGGGGGTGTCAGCCGATGAGGGAAAACTCATAAAAGAGCAGAGCCTCTCACGGCAGTGGCTGCCACACTGTGTGTCGAGGGGTGGCTGCAGAGTGGGCCAGGCCTGGAGGGGGCTCAGGTCACTGGCTTTCCCTCCTGTGTATAAGAATGAGGTTTGGTGAACATTTCTGTTCGGGTAAATGGAAAAGAACTCTTTAATAAATACTAAATAAAACTGGTAAGTGCTGAGATTCTTTGTGTCAATTAGCATCGTTTTCTTTTTAAGGGAGCACTGAGGGACGCAGGCAGACAGGGAAAGCAAGGGTGTCCCCTCGAAGACTGCAGCTTCTCAGAAAACATTGTGAGGAGAGACAGTGGGAAGGCATGGGGGTGGGTGGCTAAAAAGGACCAATAGGGGGAAGGGGAGAACCCAGACCTCCTCAAAGGAGCTTTTTCTTCCAATGAAGCCATTAGGTTCGTCTTTTCTCTTAGGATCTTTCCCCAACATTCAGGTCTGTCAGAGATCTCTCAGACTACCACCGGAACCCCTGTTTTAGTGGTTAATAATGAGGTGTGTTAAAAATCAGGAACTGCACGCACGTGTGCACACCCATCTCCCTGTTGTACTGTGGCCTGCTGAGAAGCAGGTGGGCCGTAGCATGTGTGGGCAGACTGAGCGTGTGGGAAAGTGGACTTGCTAGAACCCTGGTGTTTCAGAGTTGCTGCTATAACAGGATCAGCTGGGTATGGAAACGTGTCTGCAATCCCGGCACTGGCAAGGTGGAGGCAGGGGCCAGCCTGGGCTACATAGTGAAAAGCTGTTTAAAAAACAAACAGAAAGCTAATACTAACACATCTGTTTGGCTAATATTGTGAAGGCTCCCCAGCTTTCTTCGGGGGCGCCTCTTCTGACCCTTCTCTGGCTTGCAGCTCCTAGGGTAGGAAAAATCATAATAAATGCTTGTTTCTTTTAGCTCTCAAGGGAAAAAAAACTCAAACAACAACAACAAACAGTAAATTAGCTGGCAATATATATATATATATATACATATATATTATATGTATATATATATATATATAATTTAGTATTTAGTAAGTGTCAAAGGATCTCAAGGAAAAGACAATGTGTGCTGTGTACGAGACTGGAAGGTGACACCCAGGAGCTGGCCTCGTTTTAGAGGACATCCAGTTGGCAGAATTCAGGCCAAGCCTGCTCACCCCTGACACACAGGTTCTCCAGCATCCTCAGAAGCGGGAACCCATCACAGACCTAACCTCTCCTTTGGTTTGGAGACCGCATGCCGGTAGCCTGAAATTGGCACCGCTAATAGGGCTCGGTATTTGGAGAATGGGGAGTAGCTAATTTAATAGCACACTCTGCGTTCCTCGGGTGGTGCAGGCAGCTCAGTTCCAAGCTGCAAGCCGAGGCAAGAGGGCTTTGAGCCTTCAGGAGAATTGTGGCCACAGGGGAGTTTGCTCCCTATTCTTGTGACACTGCACCTTTTCACGTGGCTGCCTTGAGCACTCCCGCGCCCCCCCCCCACTCCTACCCCCTCAACCCCCTCCTCCCCGCCACAGGAAGTTCCTCCTCCTCAAGCCACCAGGCACCACTCTCTTGGGATGCTACAAGGCTGGGGAGTTAGATTGATTTAGTGAGGAGGACTTTGAGAGTTGGGGTGAGCCAGAATAAGAGCGGAACAGAAACAAAACACAAGGAAATAAAAACTGCATTGACAGTCGTGGGTAGGAGGCGGTCCCCTAATCCTTTAGTACATGTGGGCTTCACTGAACCCCTCGGCATGGATGAATCTGCAGACTTCTTACCCATCTCTTGCTCCCAGGGAACAGGAGAATTCTGGAATACTTTCTTTTCTTAACAGGCTTAGCAAATCTAGAAATAAAAACCCACTCAGAGATGAGAAAAGAACCATCCAAGAAGAGCCAGGAGATGCTGGAGCAGCCTAGGGCAGGGGAGAGGCGGGGAGAAAGTGCCCAATGCCTCAGGGTAGGAGATGGAGGTACACCATCCGCGCCTCAAACCTACCCCTCCCCTCTGCACAGAGCCGACAGCCCTCCTTCCCCCAAGCAACCTCTGGGGCCTGTCCTTGGCACATCTTTCTAGAAACACTCTGGGGCAGGGGGCTTGCTTTTTCAAACAAGAGTCAAATCCAGTTGTTCTCTGTTCTCTGTAGAGAGTGCGCACTGCTGGTCGGAGCAGTACTGTGAGCCACCTCTCTAGAGTATCCATAGAAACCCTTTCAGTACTGGCTCCCTCTTCTTTCCTGAAGTAATCTGAGCTGTGTCCTCCCGGAAATGGAACCATCACTAAGATGATTCCCTAAGAGCTGTGCTAGACACGGTCCAGTTCCCTCCTGAGAGCCTTCTGGCTATTGACTCTCATGAGAGTATTCACCTTTGGCCTCCAGAGATGTGAGTCCTGCTCAAAGATCACCTCCTCCAAGAAGCCTTCCTTGGTTTCCTCCATCTCCTGACAAAAACTGCACACCCTGTTACCTCCCTGTAATGTTTGTATCCCCCCGAGTACCTGCGAGATATTACAACGGGCTGATAAAGCGAGGTTCTTTGTCTCTTTTTTTTTTTCAGAATGATGAACTGTTCCCTTTTTTAAAAAAAAAGATTTTTAAATTATTTATTATGTATATAGTGTTCTATCCAGAAGAGGGCACCAGATCTCATTACAGATGGTTGTGAGCCACCATGTGGTCACTGAGAATTGAACTCAGGACCTCTGGAAGAGTAGGCAGTTCTCTTAACCTCTGAGCCATCTCTCCAGCCCTGTCTCTTTGTTCTTAAGGAAATACTGCATCCAAAAGTGTGTTGGAGAGAGTTCAGCAAATGTCTAGCTTAGGTCTCAGGACCCTTGGTCCTTCCCCAGCCACCCCGTGAGCTGTGAAACAGTTGAGAGGATCTATAAATAGAGATGATAAAGGGGCTGAGAAAGAAATCAGAGAAATATCATCCTTCACAATAACTACAAGTAGCATAAAGTACCTTGGGTTACACTAACCAAAGAAGTGAAAGACCTGTACAATGAGAACTTTAAGTCTTTGAAGAAAGAAATTGAAAAAGATACAGAAAATGGAAAGATCTTCCATGCTCTTGAATAGGTAGGATCAACATAATAAAAATGCAATCTACAGATTCAATGCAATCCTACTGAAAGCGATCTACAGATTCAATGCAATCCCCATTAAAATCCCACCACAATTCTTTACAGACTAACATATGTATAAAGAACAATACTTCATATGGAAAAACAAAAAACCCAGGATAGCTATAACAATCCTGTACAATAAAGGAACTTCCAGACGCATCACCATCCCTGACATCAAGTTCTATTATAGAGCTACAGTAATGAAAAAAGCTTGGTATTGACATAAAACCAGACAGGTGGACCAATGGAATCAAATCAAAGACCCTGATTTTATTATTTTTTTATCTTTTTTTTATTAAAAAAAATTCCACCTCCTCCCAGTCCTCTCCCCCTCCCCCCACTCCTCTCCCCCTCCCTCTCCAATCCAAACAGCAGTCAGCGTTCCCTGCCCTGTGGAAAGTCCAAGGTCTTCCCCCTCCATCCAGGTCTAGGAAGGTGAGCATCCAAACCGGCTAGGCTCCCACAAAGCCAGAACATGAAGTAGGATCAAAACCCAGTGCCATTGTCCTTGGCTTCTCATCAGCCCTCATTGTCTGCCATGTTCA
>NW_004949107.1:6556996-6560968 GCF_000317375.1 Microtus ochrogaster | reverse complement strand
GCTCCTGGGAGCCACTCTAGGTTCAAGTCTCTTGCCAACCCTAAGATGGCTCCCTTAATTAAGATATGTGCTTCCCTGCTCCCCTATCCACCCTTCCTTTATCCCAACCATCCCATTTCCCCAAGTTCCCCCCATCTTCCCCTTCTCACTTTTCTCTCCTAAAGACTCTGATTTTAATCCACACACCTATGAACACCTAATTTTTGACAAAAATGCTAAAATTATACAATGGAAAAAATAAAGCATCTTTAACAAATGGTGCTGGCATAACTGGATGTCAGCATGTAGTAGAATGCAAATAGATCCATATCATCCTCATGCACAAAACTCAACTCCAAATGGACCTCAATATAAATCATTATAAATCCAGCCACACTGAACCCCATAGAAGAGGATGTGGGAAGTAGCCTTGAATGCACAGGAGATCATTTCCTAAATATAACACCAGTAGTACAGACAGTGAGAACAACAATAAATAAATGGGACCTCTTGAAACTGAGAAGCTTCTGTAAAGCAAAGGACACAGTCAATAAGACAAAAAGGCAGCCTACTGAATGGGAAAAAATCTTACCAACCCCACATCAGAGAGCTGATTTTCGAAATACATAAAGAACACAAAAAAACCTAGACATCAATATACTAAATAAGCCAATCAAAAATGGGACACAGATGTAAACAGAATTCTCAACGGAAATATCTCAAATGGCCAAAAGACACTTAAGGAACTACTCAACATTCTTAATCATCAGGGAAATGCAAATCAAAACAACTCTGAGAAGCCATCTTACACCAGTCAGAATTGTTAAGATCAAAAAAACCAATGACGGGGCTGGAGAGATGGCTCAGTGGTTAAGAGCACTGCCTGCTCTTCCAAAGGTCCTGAGTTCAATTCCCAGCAACCACATGGTGGCTCACAACCATCTGTAATGAGATCTGGCGCCCTCTTCTGGCCTGCAGGCAGAGTACTGAGAATACTGTATACATAATAAATAAATAAATCTTAAAAAAAAAAACACCAATGACAGCTTATGCTGAGAGGATGTGGAGTAAGGGGAACACTCATCCATTGATGGTGGAAGTGCAAACTTGTACAGGCACTTTGAAAATCAGTATGGTGGTTTCTCAGAAAAATTGGGAATCAACTTACCTCAAGATGCAGCAACAGCACTCTTGGGCATATACCCAAAGGATGCTCAATCATATACTACAAGGACATTTGCTCAACTATGTTTATAGCAGCATTATTTGTAATAGCCAGAACCTGGAAACAACCTAGATGCCCCTCAACCAAAGAATGGATAAAGAAAATGTGGTACATTTACACAATGGAGGACTACTTAGTGGAAAAAAAAAAGATTATCTTGAAATTTGCATGCAAATGAATGGAACTAGAAAAAACAATCCTGAGTGAGGTAACCCAGGCCCAGAAAGTGTGTGTACAGTATGTACTCACACACAAATGGATATTAGACACAAAGCAAAAGATAACCAGCCTACAGTCCATGACCCCAGAGAAGCTAGGTAACAAGGAGAACCCCAAGAGAGACATACATGGATCCCTCTGGAAAGAGGAAATAGACAAGATCTCCTGAGAAAATTGGGATCATGGGGGTGGGGGGGAGAAGGGAGGGCAGAAAGGGAGGAAAAGGGGAGAAGGGGAGGGGGAGAGGAGAACATGAGGGAATGGGATGGTGGAGATGGAGGAAGGACAGAGGGGGAGAACAAGAAAAGAGATGTCTTGACTGAGGGGATCATTATGGGGCTAACAAGAAACCTGGCACTAGGGAAATTCCCAGGAATCCACAGGGATGATCCCAGCTAAGACCCTAAGCAATAGTGGAGAGGGTGCCTGAACTGGCCTTCCCCTGTAATCAGATTACAGAATACCTTACTTGCCACCATAGAACCTCTATCCAACAACTGATGGAAGCAGATGCAGAGATCTAAGCACTGGACTGAGGTCGGAAAGTCATCGAAGAGGGGGAGGAGCGATAATATGAACAAGGGGTCAAGACCATGATGGGGCAACCCACTGAAACAGCTTACCTGAGCTAATGGGAGCTCATCAATTCCAGCCTGACAGCATGGGAACCAGCAAAGGCCCAAAGTAGGCCTTCTGAATGTGGGTAACAGTTGCAAGAATGGTGCAGTCTATGGGGCCACTGGCAGTGGGACCAAGATTTATTCCTATTGCTTGAACTGGCTTTTTTGGAGCCCATTCTCTTTGGAGGGATCCCTGCTCAGCCTAGATATAGTGGGGAGGGCCTTGGTCCTGCCTCAAAGCAATGTTGACTCCCTGTGGGAAGCCTTACCCTCTCTGAGGAGTGGATGGGGTTGGGGTAAGGAGAAGGTCAGAGGGAGCCGGAGAAGAGCAGGGAGTGGGTACTGGGACTGTTTGTAAAATGAGAAAACATTGTCTTTTAAAATAATTAATTTAAGAAAAAAGAAAATGGCCTCCAAAGGGAATGGCATTATTAGGAGGTGTGGCCTTCTTAGAGTAGGCGTGGCCTTGTTGGAGGAAGTGTGTCACTGTGGAGTTCCGCTTTGAGGTCTCCATATACATTCAAGAAATGCCCCACTAGACAGTCCACTTCCTGTCGCCTGCATATCAAGATGTGGGACTCTCAGTTACAGCACCGTGTCTGCCTGCGCACCCCATAATTCCAGCAGCCATGCTCTCTGAACTAAACCTCTGAACAAGTGAACCACCACAATCAAATGTTTTCATTTATAAGAGTTACAACACGGCCATGGTGCCTCTTCACAGCAAGAGAAACCCTAACTCAAAGTGGCTTTCAAATCCCTCCTAACGCTTCATACCCCCGGGCCATGGGGGCGGGGCTTTCCTCAAGTTCTGGTCCAGCAACTGGGAGAATGAGCAGAGGAGGTATATGCAGTAGGATGAAGTTCTTTCTTATGTCTGCTTAGATCTGTTTAGTCTGTGGTGTTTAAACACATCAGGAGAGCTACAGACGGGATGGAAGACATGGATGGAAACATTGAACATCAGCAAAAGCACACATAGCCATAAGCTGGAGGGTCTCTGAATGACATTGTTTGGGATCCTATCCTAGCTTCTCCATGACCCGAGGCATGGCTTAGCCCTTGGTTCCTAGTTTATAATGTAGGGATGGTTATTAGGACATTTAGTTTAATGGAATTATTGAAAATAGCAGATAACCCAATCTAGAAGTCATAGGCTGTGCACCTCAGATGTTGCCATGCCGGGCTTCAGATCAGGATGTTTCTGCCTCTGGGATTTCTTTTTATTTGGTTAAAGTGAAAAATTCCATAGGAATCTGACTCAGCAAGCCACCTCTCAGATTGACTGTCTGCATCCCAGAATTCCTCGTGATGCCGGCCTATGATCCCAGCACCAACGCACTGTTTGAGGATTGCCAGGGCTGGACTGTAGGGATGACCCCTCTTAGAGCCAGGTCTGTAGGGCCTACTTGGTTTGGTGCTCCACCCCTGTCCCTGGAGAAGATTGTGTCCCTGATAACTGCTGGGTCCTCCGAGAAATCAGACACTTCCTCAAGGAAGGAAGGAAAGGCAGAAGGCAACTTGAGGAGCAAGCCGGGCCTGGACTCTGTCCATGCAAATGATTTAGACCCTTCCCTCTGGCAATTGTGGTTTCTGGGTGGCCCAAGATTACTTTGAAAAAGCAAATACACGAGTTGGGGAGATGGCTCAGTGATTAAGAGCACTTTCTGCTTCTGCACAGGACCTGGGTTTGGTTCCCAGTACCCATGTGGCAGCTCACAACTGTCTGTAACTCTAGTTCCAGGGGCATCCGATGCCCCCTTCTGACCTCTGTGGGCACCATTCTCTCTCTCTCTCTCTCTCTCTCTCTCTCTCTCTCTCTCTCTCTCTCTCTCTCTCTCAAACACACATACACACACACACACACACACACACACGCAACCAAATAAAGCTTAAAATAATTCAAAACAGAAATATGGATCCAGGATG
>NW_004949107.1:6553129-6554831 GCF_000317375.1 Microtus ochrogaster | reverse complement strand
TGTGTGTGTGTGTGTGTGTGTGTGTGTGTGTGTGTGTGTGTGCTTCCTGCTTTGGAGCTCTTACACTCTTGGCATTACCTGCTTATGTTCTAAGGAATAGAGTCTGGTTTCTTCTGGAAGGGAAGATAATATCTTTAAGTTTCCAGAGTCTACTGATTAGAGGTTGCCATATACAGGAGTATATGATGCTAATGTAAGATGGGTTAACATTCAAGGGAAAAAGGTTTCCAGGTTTAATCTGGTGCTTAGTAAATAAAAAACAAAAGGCAAACTTAGTTAAGCAATTAAGACAGATTCAGCAGCCAAGCATTGATGGCTCACGACTTTAATCCCAGCACTCAGGAGGCAGAGGCAAGCAGATCTCTATGAGTTCGAAGTCAGCCTGGTCTACAGAGCTAGTTCTAGGACAGGCTCCAAAGCTACAGAGAAACCCTGTCTCAGAAAAAAAAAGACAGATTCAGCAAAGATGGGATAAGGATAGAAGAGAGAGATAAATGCCTGTAACTTCTTGAGATTGGTTTTGGGGAAGGTTTGAAAAGGAGTTAGAAATATGGAGAAGGAGAAGGAAAGAAGAAGTTCTTCTGCGTAGATGGCAGAAACATAAAAAGACTGGAGACTGTGTGACTGTTAGCCACAACCACTTGCCCTTGGCTCAAAATGCCATGAACTCATAGCCTAGATAAAGATTTATATCTAAACTAATGCCAAGCCATGTCTAGCATAACCAACTACAGACTCACACTGGGGACATCTGTCTGATGAAAATCTATTCTCATGTATCTGATATAATGATTCTAAGAATAATCTGTATCACATGAGAAAACAATGCATGCTGTTAAGCAATTTTTTCTATATAAAGGATGAGCCTCCTGCCTAGCAAAGATGCATTCGGATACAATTCCTTGAGTCTTGTGTCTGTTTGTCATTCGCCAACTCCTTACCCACCTATTTCTGAGACCTTGTCCCATCGATCCCGGTGCCCCAGCTAAGCTGATCCATTGCACCCAGAGGAAGAGTGAGTGTAATGGTCTGTCCTGTCCCTTTAAGAGACAAGTCACGCCCACTCCCTCCCCCATCTGCCGAGGCAAGCTGATCTTCAACTTCCAGCCTGAGTTCCTTCCTTTTCTATTTCCCTCTTGAAGAGGCAGCTTCTGTCTCTCCTCTCTCTCTTTCTCTCTCTCTCCCTCCTCTCCTTCTCCCTCTTCCCTTTTATAACCCACTAAATAAATATCCAACCTCACTCTGCATGGCATGCCTATCCATGTCTCTGTCTCTTGCCCACCCCTGTGTGTCTCCCTGCCCAGGACCAACCACCTTTGGAGACCTGTGATATGGTCTCATGGCTTGCCCATGGTCTATCTCTCCTCATGGCCTGCTGCAGCCACTTGGGGACCTATACCAGTTCCTGCCTAGGACTGGCTGCTCTTGGGACCTGCTGTTCGCTGCCTGCTGCCAGCCACATGGCCCACTACAGCCACTTGGGGACCTGCAGCATTTCTGCCGCTACAGCTGCAGGGGATCCGGGGATCCGCAGCATTTTTAATTAATCCATTACAGTGAGTGGAGACCAACCTAAAGGTTTATAGCAGGTTTTTTTTTTAAAAAAAAAAAATGGTGTGTGTATGTGTGTGTGTGTTTCTGAGCAAACCTGAGCGTGCGCACACACACACACACACACACACACACACACACACACACACAC
>NW_004949107.1:6546267-6553029 GCF_000317375.1 Microtus ochrogaster | reverse complement strand
ACACACACACACACACACACACACACACACACACACACACACCAGCAGCAGCAGCCCACAGAAGCCAGAAGAGGGCATCAGATCCCTGGAATGGAGTTACAGATGGTTGTGTGCTGGCGTGCGGATGCTGGTGACTGAATCCAGGTCTTCTGCCAGAGCACTTAAGTGTGCTCAACTGATGAGCCTTTCCCATCCTCAAGCTTGCTCACTTGTCTTTTCTTAAGGCAGAGCCTTTTGTAGCCCATGCTGGCCTCATTCTTTCTGTGCAGGTGAGGATGAAATTGCTACTGCCTCCCAAGTGCTAGCATTGCAGGTGTGTACCACCAGGCATGAGTTAAGGTGGTGCTGGGGACCAAGCGCAGTGTTTGAGTGACTGTTCCCTAAGCCAAACAACTGCCATCTTGGGGAGGCAGTCCTTTATCCTCCCCCCACCCTGCCCCAGGACAAATGCCCCTTCCCCCTCTCCCTGACTCCCTTTCCCTCCTTTGTTCCCTTCCCCATCTCCCTTGTCCTCTATCCCCTGTCATTTGACTCTCGGGGGCAAACAAATATCTCCTTTGTGCTGAGATTTTGATCTTGGGGTGTCTTGTGCTGATACAGGTCCGAAGGGACCCGAAACTCCCTCCACCAAAGGAAAAAGAAAGGAAATCACTAAGCACTAAGACCAGGTCTAGGGCCAGGGCCAGGAAGGGTCAGGAAGAAGCCCCTGCCATACCCACACGTAACTTTGTCTAAGGTTTTAAAATTTTGCCCTGTGATAGCTAGCTCCAAACGGGCCCCAAATGACCCTGGCACTAGATCCGTGGTGTAGTTCTCTACCACGGCACAACAGAGCTAGTCCTTACAGCCAGCAGGACACTGAAGCCAGGGCTTGAGGCCAACAGCTCGCAACCAAGGCCCACTCTCTCTGCTGTCTCTGTCTTTCCTCATTTGATCTTGGAGTCCCCACTTTATGAGCATCCCACTCAAAGGAGCCTCCTGTGGCCTCCTGCCATCAGCAACACCCGTGAGCTTAGAAGTGAACTCTACAGGGCCCATCAAGCCTTTGCATGACAGCAACCCTTGGGACACCTGGCTGCCACCTCTTGAGAGTCCCTGAGTCGGAACTCTCAGGCGCTGAGGTGCTCTCAGTAACTGTGGGAGAACAGATGTCTTGGGGGATAATTTGTTGCATCCAATAATAAATATTAAATTTTTTTTTAATTTTAGGTTCTATGTAATGTACAACCAATTGGCCTTCTAAATCCATAGGTTGTGGGTTAGAGGTTCAACTCTCTGAAAATCAAATGCATTTACAAAACAAAATAATGTCTGCTTTGAATATGTACAGATTTTCTCTTGTTAAGGTTCAATAACAGCACAACAGTGTGTGCAGATACGTACACAGCACTTGCACACTATTAAGTACTTAATGCAATTAGTAGTGTAGAGATACTTTAGATACATGGGAGTGTGTACAGAGATTGTGAACACCGTAGTCGTGTTATACAAGAGAAGAGCATTCTAGATTTGGGATTTACAGGAGTCCTGCAATCCCTCCCCCAGCAAGACTGAGTAGCCCATGCTGGTCTCAATCTTTCTGTGCAGGTGAGGATGAACTTGCTTCTGCCTCCCAGGTGCTAGCATTGCAGGTGTGTACGTGGTGCTGGGGACCAAGCGCAGGGTTTGAGTGACTGTTCCCTAAGCCAGTGACTATCCCCTAAGTGATGACTGAATGTTGCTTTACCACCAGAGAAAACTTCTTTCAACGATCAATCAAATAAACCCTTCATTACAGTAAGATAACAGACATGGGCTTGGCTATCTTGTCAGTGGGACCAATGGGCTGAACAGGCCTTCCTTAATTTTTTTTTTTTTGATAAAATATTCTCCATTAAGAACGGAGGGAGTATCAGGTCATTGCAAGATAATACAATGGTCGTGGTGCATAAGGCACAGCAAATGCTCTTTAAATAAGTGGTAAGTTTGCTATTTGGGGAACCCATGCTGCTCCCAAGTCGAAACTTCAAGGCAACCAGCAAGAAGGGCTTTTTCCTCGTGTTACCACAGGGGGGCGCTGTGACACCAAACTCCTTTCCACTCCGGCCTACTTCCAGCTGGCGCTGAGGCAGGACACCAGTCCGGCCTCCAGACTGCCAAGACTTGCCTGTCGGGTTACCCTGAGCGACCCGGCAGCCAGACCCCATCCAAGCATTCATCCGGCAGATAATGAGGAAACAGGCCCCAGCTTTGTACCCATCTGTAATGCCAAAGTAAGGGCTGCACAAAGAGTTGAATGACGACTATCAAAGTCGTCCTGGAAGCGGGAGGCTCCTGTTGGTGGCTGGGGGATGGGGTGGGGTCGTTGTGTCCAAATGTGCTGAGGCTCCGCATCCTCCACTCTCAAACTGCGGCCCCTTGCAGCAGGTGTGTGTGTGTGTGTGTGTGTGTGTGTGTGTGTGTGTGTGTGTGTGTGTGTGTGTGTGTGTGTGTGTGTGTGTGTGTGTGTGAAGGGTTTGGTTTGGGAGTTACTTAGCTCTATCTCCAGATTCGGAAGTCGGTTTCTAAATTGTCTCCAACTACAGTCTACATCACAGTCGCCCGGGGAATTGTTAAACTGTGGTTTGGCCGTCCAGTGCAGCAGCCTGGCCGGTGGCCGTAGGATTTGCTTTTCAAACACGTGCCCACGGATGCTGACGGCGCAGGTTCACTCCTGCCAAGTTCGCTGGTAGCAGAAGAGAAGCATCTCACGCTGCGATTGCTCTCTCCACCTCAATGCCTGGGCTCTCAAGGCAAGCTCCTGAACTTGGGCCACACCAGGATGCTTGTTAGAAGTTACCATGGGCTGGACAGGAGGCTGACCTTGTGTCCAGACAAAGGTGATGGCAATTCTCAGAGCTCCGCTTGTCCCGTTGTGGGCATCGGATCTTCAGAGCCAATCTTTCCATCAGATGCCACCAGCCCCCAAACTGTCACTTTCTCCAAATATAAGTGGATACAGCAGAGGTTTGCGTGGTCCTGATGGAGGTGTTGAAGCATCCCACTTAGAGCCCAGACAACTGAGACAGACAGAAGGAAGTCAGAGGCATGAGCCAGGTCCTTCCTTGTCATTCTGCAGATACGGAATCCCTTTTGCTCTCACTCTGACCATAGCCTACCTGGTCATGAGCTCCAAGCTTTGCCGTTTACCCCAAATGACTCCAGGTCGGGCCTGATAGCTCAGACCTATAATTCCAACTACGCTAAAGGCTGAGGCAGGAGGACTGCAAGGTCAAGTCTGACTGAACCAGAAAGAGTTCAAAGCCAGCCTGAGCAACTTAGTAAGACCCATCGCAAAAAACGTGAACAGTTAAAAGATAGGACTGTGGGTGCTTGCCTCCTTTGTGCAAAGCCTGGGTTTGATCCTCAGCCATGGATTAGCTGGGTGTGGGGGCACATGCCAGTAACCCCAGGACTTGGGAGGTGGAGGCAAGAAGACCCAGAAATTCAAGATTATCTTCAGTTACACCATAAGATTATGGCCAGTCCAGGATACATAAGACCCTGTCTATTAACAAAATAAACAAACAAATAAATAAGTAGACAGTAAGAGAGGGCTGGTTATGGCTCAACTGTGCAAGGGGACAGACTTCCCAACAAGCTTCCAGCCGGAAGGCAAGGTGATTTGGTTTAGACAAAATAGCAGGTTAAACAATAGATGTTTCTCTAAAGTTTGGGAAGCAGCAGCCCTCAGAATCTATGTGTGTACTTGCCTAGATGGGAAATATGGACTCTGGGAAATTCTGTGGTGGGGTTAAGGAGGGACTTTGCTACCACACAGCTTGTGCCAGCCATGGTCATTGCATCATGTAGGAAAAAATACTTTTATTCTTCCCTAGTTACTAATGGCCACACAGTCATTAATTTTTGCATTTCTGCCACAAGATGTAGAATCCAGGCTCCAACGGTGGGCCCTATACCATACCACCAATTCAATTTTCTTCTGTTTCCTTCTCTCTCTCTCTCTCTCTTTCTCTCTCTCTCTCTCTCTCTCTCTCTCTCAGACTGAAACCAGGCACTTGCCATTGCTAGATGAACACTTTACCATGGAACTGTACCCCAAGCTTTTCTATCCCTCTAATGCTTTCTTTTTATCATGAAAAAGTTTTAGCCCCTCTTAACTTCTACCCCACACTCTAGAGCTGAGAATTCTGTATGATGTTCATACCTAGAGGTTAACAGACACCGAGAGAACACAGTTTTTCAAAAATCATTTCTTCCATGAAGATAGTGCTATGAAATGGTTCATCCATGCTGAAGATGAATTTTGCAGTGTCTTAAAAATGTGAAGCACAAACCTGATTGATGTGGGTTCCCCTCTGTATGCTGTGAGTATGTTTTATTGCCATTGGTTAATAAAGAAGCTGCTTCTGGCCAATGGCTTAGTACAGCCATGTGAGAAATCCAAACAGAGATGTATCTAAAGAGTAGGCGGAGTCAGGGAGATGCCCTGTAGCTGCCAGAGGAGAAAGACAACAGACATTACCTGGAACCTTGCCAGTAGGCCATGACCTCGTGGTGATGCACAGATTAATAGAGATGAGTTAATTTATCAAAACAATGACACAAGAAAACCACAAAATAATTATTTTACATAGGAAATGCCAGGATAAAAGATGACTCCCTTTCTATAAAATTCTAGAAAATGCATCAAAAGTGTAGCAGAAACCAGAGGCCGTGAACCAGACCGATGACTCTTTGCAATGGACAAAAAAGTTTACTGTGTAACTCACTGCGTCACACTGCAGCTGCCATGATGAGAGTCCCTCCCTATTTTCTTTTCTTTTTTCCTTTTTTTCTCTTAAATTTTATTGGGGGTATGCAAGGGCAGAGGGTAGATACGTAGGGATGGGAAATGAATGGGATCGAGATGCATGGTGTGAAGGGCACAAAGAATAAACAGAAAGAAAGAAGAAAATTCTAGAAAATGAAAGTGAGTCGAGAAGGTGACACATTCTTTGAATTGAGGAAAGAAGGAAGGATTAGAGAGAGGTGTGCAGAGATGTCTGAGTCAGAGTGGATACAAAGACAAGGAGATTGTGGAAGGCTTTCCGTGTGTTACTTTGTCAAACATTAATGCCTGCGGCAACATGTAAATCACACACAGCCACGCCCTTGCTGTTAAAGGCTGTAATGTAGCTCTCAACAATGGCAAAACAAACTACAAAGTAAAAGCAGAGTAGACAAAAGACACTTTATTAAAATAGATAGCAGGCAAGCATCTAGTAACCGCTGCTAAGGAAGGCAAGCTGAGCCCACAGTGGATCTCACTGCATGGCCACTAAACAGATACAATAATAAGAGCTATAAAAAGCTCTTATAATATCAAGTTCAAGTTCTAAAGAGGGTAAAGGGTAGCCAGGACCTATATTTCTTAATATAAGGTGTAGCACAATTAATAAAAACACAGAGACAGATATTAGGGTTCAACCTGCAGGTCAGAAAAGCAAAACATCCAGGCACTGGTTCTTATCTCTACTTCAATCTGAAATGGAGAACCTGCCTCCAGGAATCTCAGAATGAGGCTGTGTGAGAGCTGTCTCCTCCAGTCTTATATTCCTCTCTAACGCTGGGCTTAAAGGCATGCACCACTACCACCTGGCTTTCTAGTGTGGCTGCTGGGATTAAAGGTGTGTGTCACCACTGCCTGGTCTGTAAGGCTGACCAGAGGGACTGTTTTACAATCTGACCTTCAGGCAAATTTTATTTATTAAAATGCAAATGAAATATGACTACAGTAAGGAAAATGGTAAGACACTGAAGAAAAGCTTGACATTTCTGATAAAGTTGGACACACACCAATGTAGAATAAGCAGCCCTTCTCCCTCAACTGCGAACAACCCCAATGCCTGTAAAATGGTGGGAGACGAAGTAGCTGTGGTACCTTTACACTGTGGAATAATGAACGACTGACATGCTACAGCACGGATGCAAACGCAGGAGGTTACACGCTGCAAGATTCCCTGTGAGTGGCGGTCCAGAAAAGACTGCTCCGCAGTTCTATCAATGGAAGCATCCCTTGCCTCGTGGTAAGTCTGTTTGTCCAACTCCTAGGCATTCTTGAGATTTGCCCATCACACCCTCCTGTCCCTCCAATCAGCCAACCAGGACTACATGATAAGGTTGGACCTCCACAAATGAGGAAGAGCCAAGTTCCCCATTGCCTTAAGAATAGAAGATAGAGGCCATCTTGGCCATGTGTTTGCTATCCTGATTTAGGTCATGGCATATCGTTTGATGGTGGGGAGGATAAATTGCCTTGCCAGGTTACTTTTGCTTTTTGTGTGTGTGTGTGTGTGTTTTTTGGGAGGTGCCAAGATTATTCTTTTCTAACAAAAGTGATGGAGAATATCAGGTTGGGGTACAGAAAGATGATAAAATTATTATTTTCCAGTGTGTTGGCTTGAATGAGGCTTATATATGTGAATATTTGGTCCCTAGTTGGTAGAACCGTTTGAGGATTCAGAGGTGTGTCCTTGGAGGAGGTCCCTGGGGGTGTGCTTCAAGATTTCCAAAGACTCTTGTTAGCCCACGCTGCCTTCTGGCTGTAGGTCAAGATGTGAGTTCTCAGCTATTGCTCCAGCACCTTACCGGCCTGATGTCATTGTCTGTAGTAATAGGAGCAACGGGGCTGCGTTCCCAGGACCCCACTGCCCACACGGCTAGCTTATGCCCCGAAATAATTACACGGACACTGTATTCTTTTAATCACTGCTTGGCCCATTCTCTTCTAGGCTAATTCTC
>NW_004949107.1:6539266-6545138 GCF_000317375.1 Microtus ochrogaster | reverse complement strand
AAATCTATACTAATACAAATTATTCATATCTATATCAATTGTCACTGCCACAATGGTCATGGACTCTAACCCTCTGAAACTGAGAGTCCTAAATTAAACACTTTATAAGTTGCATTGGTCATGGTGTCTCTTCATAGTATTGGACACTTCATCCTCCTGGTTCGGTGGTGGGGACATAGTCTACCTACATCTTTGTCAAAACTTGTAGAACCAGACACCAAAGAGACTGTCCGTCACTCTGTGTAAATGAAGACGTGGAGAATCAGTTGCACTGTTACAGAGACACCGGGCAGTGCAGCATGGAGAGAAGGGCGTGAAGACTTTCCCATGGGCACAGCTTAGAGCTTTGTTGTTTGTTTTGTTTTTCAAGACAGGGTTTCTTTGTAGCTTTTGAAGCCTGTCCTGGAACGAGCTCTTTGTAGATCAGGCTGGCCTCGAACTCACAGAGATCCGCCCGCCTCTGCCTCCTGAGTGCTGGGATTAAAGGCATGCGCCACCACTGCCTGGCTCGGCTTGGAGCTGAACTGCTCCTCAGAGTCCAGGGTCAGCAGTTTTGGATTGTCTTTCAGACGATCTCCTCACACGACTTATGAATGGATACAGGTATTTTATTTTTGCAGAAGCAAGATTATCTCTGCAGCCGGGCGGTGGTGGCGCACGCCTTTAATCCCAGCACTTGGGAGGCAGAGGCAGGCGGATCTCTGTGAGTTCGAGATCAGCCTGGTCTACTACAAATGCTAGTTCCAGGACAGGCTCCAAAACCATTGAGAAACCCTGTCTCGAAAAAAAAAAAAAAGATTATCTCTACAGCTGCCTCTTTCTGTAATCTTTGAAAGACTAAAGAGCTGAGATTTGACAATGTATAATACAATGCAATCTAAAACTAGCCCTCTGTTTGTGAGGCCACATGAGTGTGCCATCCCTGAGACCTGGGTCTTAGAAGCAATTAGACTGGATCTTAGTCATTCAGCTGGCAACCCTGAAAGAGAAAGCTTCACCAGATAGCGGTCTCCCTGCCTTATTAGGTTCTCCATAGGGATCATGGTCAGTCTGCTAGAGGGAGTGAGGGACAAACACTCCCCAGACTTGAGGGCCTCAGAAAATCATTGGGAAGCCTGAAAAAAATAAACCTTCAGTGTGGTTGTAGCAAGGACACAGAGCGGAGGCCACTTTTCCAAGGTGAGAAAGGAAATTTTATCACTAAAGCAATTAGCATATTTTATTATTTGCAGCCTTAGGAATTGAACCAAGGGCCTCACACGTGCAAACTAAAGCACTCTGCCAACTAAACTATCCCCATGTCCTTTTTTCTCATTGTCATTTAGAAATAGGATCTCAGGGAATTGCCCAGGCAGGCCTTTGTAGATCATCTTGCCCGGTGCCGCTGGACCAGTTTCTCTCCACCCACCGGGTCCAGCTTGCTGGTTCCTGCACCCGCTTATGAAATAACCACGGTGGGGTTTTGTCAGTTACCACTGTTTGGCCAATCTCTTAGGCTTCTTACTGGCTAGCTCTCACTACTAAATTAATCCATTTCTCTTCATCTGTGTATGCTTCTAGCCACATCCCTTAAATCTTCAATCCTCCTGCCTCAACTTCCCAAGTGGCTGGGATTACAAGTCAATGTCGCGGTGCCTTGCTGACAAAGTCTGTACTTTGGGACCCTGGGACGTCCTTACGTTGCTGGGACACTGTACATCACACTCCAGAGAGTGGGTGGTGTGGCGATGTGGCAAGAGACTGGGCTCTGTAAGGGGACAGCGTGGGCTGGAACTGGCATTTGGCTATACCAGGTGGGTGACCTTGGGCCTTGTTGGAGAGATCAGTAGCTGTGTCTGTACCTGTGTGGCAGTTGACCCGCAGAGTAGAACACTAGCCTTGGTGTGCTTTCCCGTGACTTCCTCTCAGGCTGTTGCCCTCAGTCTGAGAGATAAGACCTCTCCAGGCCGTTAACCTCCATCCCGTTCTTGGGGCTCCACAGAGGGCCTACCAAGCAGGTGCTACCAACAACTGGCCCTTCCCCCAGAGGCAGGTGGAGCCTGCTTGCACTTTTTCCATGTCAGCACCAACAAACAGCTGAAGCCTTCTGTGGGATCTTGGCGAGCAGGGCCTGTATTGATTTTGTTCTCGAAGCCTTTCAAGCGGCGGCTGCCCCTGTGATCTGGCAGTGGTGACCAGTTACAAAGCCAGCGCAGTGCCTCAACCGTTCTCAGAGGGTTTGTGTTTCCAGAAAGGAGCCCAGAGCACCCAAGCCTCAGCCAGTGGGTGTTCGGCGCGGCCCAGAGCCCAGAACCTTCTTGGGGGAGTTTCCCAGCTATCAGGTACTGGCAGAGCAGCATCAAAAGGCTCGTGCCTCAGCACCTCACTTTCAGCGTCAGAGAGCAAATATTGGCCCTGCCTGCTACGTGCACGGAGGCCACACAAAGCGTTCCAAAGACCTTTACCACCCGCCAGCTTGCTGGCCAGGTCATGGGTAAAGGAAGGCTACCTTAGCGAGAGCGCAGCTCGTCCCTGCCAATATTTAAACGGGGTCAACTCTTCCGGGCCATCCTTTATTGGCTGGGTGATGGGAGGCTCTGCCAGGGTAGAGGACACCAGAGAGGGTTGGGACCACACATCAGACTCGGATTATAAGCATGAAGAGAAACCCTAAAGAGGATCCCTCCCCCGGCACCCCGCTTCTTCCCTTTATACAGAAGCCATTCACTTTCCCGCATTTATGTCTTGAGGCAAGAAGGGTTCCTCTGTGGCTGCTTAGTGGGCTAGCTGAAGGGGAGAGAAATTGGGTTGTCATGCTAGGCATGGCAGGGGAGCCCATAATCTTAGTTCTTGGAAAGCGGAAGCAGGGGGGTCAGAAGTTGAAGGCTAGTTTTGAATGTTTTACCAGTTTCAGGACAGCCTAAACTACATGAGTGTAAAACGGGTGAGGGGTTATTGACATGAAGGAACGTGTTTTGCGTGAATTTGGGATGGAGTCGGCCAATGAGAAGGCTCAGCAGAGAGAACCCGTGATGGAAGGGCCCCTGAAAACTGTCTTCTGACTTCTGGTTTGGACCTGGAGCACTGGTCTGCCCTCATTCACACACACACACACACACACACACACACACACACACACACACACACACACACAAATAACAAAAGAAACAAAAATTCAATTAAAAATTCATAATAGAGAAAAAGTTAAGAGCAGGTGGATTTTTGT
The DNA here is from genome assembly GCF_000317375.1 of Microtus ochrogaster. NCBI lineage: Eukaryota > Metazoa > Chordata > Mammalia > Rodentia > Cricetidae > Microtus > Microtus ochrogaster. The sequence goes on along the minus strand of NW_004949107.1, from coordinate 6,541,933 downwards.
GTTTATTTTTAATTTATTTGGTCTTAATTTCAAAGCTTTTTTAAAAACAATGACTTTTTGAGTCGGGGTTTAACTATATAACCCTGGCTAGCCTCAAACTCAAGGTGATCCTTCTGCCTCAGTCTGGGACTACAGGCTAAACTTGTATGCATACATGCATATTACATACGTGTGTGCCATACAGATGCATGTATGTAGGCGTATGTGCATGTGTATGGGCAAGTATGTGTGTACAGAGGCGTGTGAATGTGTGGAGGTTTGTGTGGAGCCCAGAGATTGGCACTGAATGCCTTCTCCCATCTGTCCCCTGTACACTGAGACAGAGTCCAGCGTTAACTCAGTGCCTGCTGGTTCAGCTAGGGTTGTCTCTGGGATCCTCGTCTCTGCTTTCTGAGTCCTAGGAGGACAAGTGGGGCCCCACACCTGCCTGGCATTTAGGCAGGTGCCAGGGATCTGAACTTGGGTCCTTGTGCTTGCATGGCCAGGCTTTCCCATGGGCCATCTCCCTCATCCTAAACCACTGTTTATAAAACAGCAGCTACAGGCTGGCAAGATGGCTCAGTGGGTCAGGGTGCTTGCCACCATGCATGAAGACCTGAGCCCAGTGCCCAGAACCCACATGGTGTGAAGAGATAGCTGACACCTACGGCTGTCTTCTGAACTCCACACCTGTGCCATGGCACAGGCAGCACCAACACCAATAAATAGAAGAATGTAAAAATTTAAAACAACAGTTGTTTTTCTTGACTCGCTATCCTCAGAGAAGTTCTCGTATCTGTACACAGTGCTAAAGGCTCACTGGTAACCTGGATGACGCTGGCCAGCGTGCCCTATTCTTGTTGGAGATGACCACAGCCATTCTCCCTTCTCAGTCCTGGCCTGAGGATGTCACCATTCCTAGCTGTTTGCTACCACAACCAGTAATCCGTGTTGATTAGAAACCTCCTGAAATGGGGCAGGCGGCCTGATTGTCTTTTCCCCCTTAACTTAAGCACAATAATATGAAATAATAGTGGGGAAAACAAGGTAAAACATTTTAAAGGATTCGATGCCCTGAGAGAACTGCACTTTGAAGGTGTGGGACAGCACCCTGTGCCAGTTAGAACAGACAAACCCACGTCCTGACAACACGCAGTATGGGAAATAGTGAGACAACACCCTGTGCCATTAGAACAGACAAACCCACGTCCTGACAACACGCAGTGTGGCAAAGACGGGCCACAACAGGGATGCTCAGGCATTCTGGGAACTAGGAACAAAGCATCCACATTAGAAGACAGCTTGACAGTCTTTTAGAAAGCCAAATGTGCCAATATCATACAAGCCATCTTGCTCCATGGTATTTACACCAAAGAGTTGAAAACCATAACGTCGACATACATACCCACACACTGATGTTCACCAATGCTTTATTCATAACTACAAAATTGCGGATGTAATCGGAGACTCCTTTTTTGTTTGCCCAGACCCAAATAATCACAGAGAAACTATATTAATTACAACACTGTTTGGCCTATTATCTCAGGCTTCTTATTAACTGTCTTACATCATAACCCATTTCTATTAATCTGTGTATTGCCTTGAGGTTCAGGTCTGTCTCCTTTGGCAGCTACATGGCATCTCTTTGACTCCATCTACTCTCTCTATATATCTGTTTGGATTTCCCGCCTGGCTCTACTCTGCTAAGCCATTGGCCAAAACAGCTTTATTCATTATCCAGTAAAAGCAACACATATACAGAGAGATATCCCACATCACGTGGAAGCAACCTCAGCGTTTCTTCAGTGATCCAACAAGACAATGAAACATTTCAGCCCTAGAAGGCAGCAAGCGAGAAAAGCACAGAGGAAATGTGGACGTTTGTTAATAAGTGAAAAGGTCGCCTGATTCCAACTGACACTCTGAAAACAGGCAACACTCGGAGTGTGGGAAGACCAGTGTTTGGCAGGGGTCAGAAGGAGGAGGGATGGACAGGCACAGCACAGAGGATCTGAGGCCATGAGGTGCTCTTCAGGATCTACAGTGATGCGTGGCTGTCAGCCTAGCATTTACAAACCCCCAACACACAGCGGGAGGTGTGAATGCATCAGAAACTGGCTCTGGGTCAGACTCAGTGGGAGCTGCCTGGGTACTCACAGGGGTCCCTGAGAACGCTGCACCTTCTACTCCATGGTGTTCAGATGTGCGTGGGAGAATGCAAGGCCGGAGTCTGCCACGTAGCAAGTCTGAGATCACATGTGAGACCCTGTCTCAAAAACAAGCAAACAAAGCCAGGTGTGGTGGCTCACACCAGCGTTCCCAGAAGCTGGAAGACAAAGGCAAGACAATTGCGAAAGTTGGACAAGGGCGTCCCAGGCTATCTGTGAGTTCCAGGCCAGTCGGAGCTAAATATACCCTGTCTCAAAAAACAAAGATGGAAACAAAACATCCCCCAAACTAAGTAAAGTATAAAGCAAGATATTCACTGGGGTGGTGTTTTACCTTTTTCTTTGATTTGTTTTTTTTTTTTTTTTTTTTTTTTAAGAACTGGGTAGAAGACAGTGCCTGGCGTGAGTTGGGCAAATATGTGAACTATACTGTTCTTCTTTTTCCTTTTTCCTTCTGATATCATCTTGCCTTGTGGCCCAGACAAGTCCAGGCAGGGCATGCATTTGAAGAAATACAGGG
>NW_004949107.1:6520537-6539166 GCF_000317375.1 Microtus ochrogaster | reverse complement strand
CAAGATATTCACTGGGGTGGTGTTTTACCTTTTTTTTTGATTTTTTTTTTTTTTTTTTTTTTTTTTTTAGGAACTGGGTTGAACTCAGTGCCTGGCATGAGTTAGGCAAGTATTCTAAGTATACTGTTCTTCTTTTTCCTTTTTCCTTCTGATATCATCTTGCCTTGTGGCCCAGACAAGTCCAGGCAGGGCATGCATTTGAAGAAATACAGGGCATAAAGCTCTTTTTGTTACAGTGGGGATCGATCTTACTCACTTCCCTCATCACTGGGTTGCGAGCACTCTTCTCTAATTGTGCCACGATTTATTGACTTCTTTATTTCTGGACACTTAGGTGATTTCCTGTGCGTGCTGCTATGATAATCAATTCTGCATTCATTGATAACACTTACCAGGCATTCATTACACACCAGGCTCTGTGGTATGCACATTGCAAACATTAGTAAATGGCTAACCTGGACAAGGAAATCCTCTTATGGTCGGTGTGGGGAGATGAGAAACCCAGACCCAGACTGGTCCATGTGCAAGGCAGGGGTGTGCGGCTTTACCTGTATTGCTGGCCATTTCTAGAGTAAGTTTCTGGACGACAAACAGAGGCATTTCCTTGGGGGTCTCTCGATGAGCACCCTGGCCACTCTCTCAAGCACCTCCACCTTTAGTCCCTTCCCTCCAGTGGAGACAACGCACCATATGGTGGGGTCACGCAGAATGTTCTATTTGTTCCTGCTTCTAATCTCCTAAGGGAAGACTGTGGTTCTATGGATGTTTGAATATTAATTCCTCTGGTTTCTGATGCATCCCAGCGCTTTCTCGGGGTTATCCGTGTTTTGTGTTTTCCTGTGGATTGTCTGATGCGCTCTGTATATTTTCCATTAAAAATGTAAAGTTCCTTTTATAAAGCTTCATGAAGTGAAGCAGATTTCTTCCCTTTTATGCATTGCAACAACTATCAGTCTTTCCAGTTTCATTTTAAGACATTATTTCACGTACATCTCTCTTTCTGTATTACGAGAATTAATGACCCCCCCCCCACACACACACTATGCTTTCTTTATTATGCCTGTCTTTTCCTGGCTCCATATCCATTTCCAGGCCCTTTGGAGTCAGACATTCTCTGAAACCCCTCACTGGTCCAATATACCTCTCCCATGAGTTTATTTTGCTACCCATACATACCCTTGTGGTGGCGGCGAGCTGAGGCTCCTTTTAAGCCAAATATTGTGAATTGGGAGTTGCCTGTGTTCTCGAAGGGCTTTAAGAGATTACAGAGCAAATGGGATTTCCATCCTCTGAAACCCGGCTAGCACGAGGCCAGTGATGAGGAGAAAGACCTTGTCCTGGGGATCAAACCCCCACAGAGTGGGGTGGGAAAAGATGTTAGTACAACCCAGTCCATAGGATCAGGAGTTCAAGGTCACCTTTGGCTCTTTGGCTACACAGTGAGTTGGGGGCTAGTTTGGGTTACATGAGACTCTTGTCTAAACGGGGGGGGGGGGGGGAGCGGTGAAGAATCCTCAGCTGACCTCAGCTAGCTATTAAGACCACGCTCAGTGGCCACTGAGAGCCAGAACTGGGGTACAAAATGAGGAGTGGCTGTCCTAGGAGCAGAGGCACATGGCCCACTGGAGGTGTGTTCTGCCGTCACCCCCCCCACCTCAGTCTCAAAGGTGACAAAGCTGGTTCTGTGGGTATCTGAGGCAGAGGTCTCCCTCTGCGACCTACTGCTTACGGTGGAGCTGAGAGACAGTGTCCAGCCTCGGCACCTGGCTTTTCCTCCTGCTCATGTTGGGTAAGTTGCCCCAAGCCCAGAATTGGGTTCAGAGACCGAAATGTCAACAAATGTCTCAGAGGAGAGATAGCCAGCCAGTCCCTGAGGCAGGTGGAGAGTGTTTCAGCAGCACCTGGTGGGGGGCATTCCAGGACAGCAGGATCTCCAGGGAGAAGCATTACCCCAGCGACCGACCGTCAACTAGGGACAGTGCTGGCAAGGACACAAAACTAGGGTACAACTGACACCTAGTGGGTCGAGGCCAAGGGTGTTGCAAATGTCCCACAATTCAGAGGGCAGCCCATGCCCTACGTCAGTTGTACCCGGCTGGAGAACTCTTACGTTCTACAGCGGTCTCAAATGTACCTGCTTCCATAGGACAACAGCCCAGCCTAGACACGGGGCTGGAATGAGGATGAGGCTCCCCGCCACAGCAGGAACCACAGAAGTGACTGGGGGTAGAGAGGGAGCCACGATCCTACACCACGCAGCGGATCTTCTGCAGCTCAGGATAACAGGCTCAGGCCTAAGAGCTGCAGAGAGACTCACTCACCCACGGCTGCCCTTTAGCAAGCTGGCACACAGAAGGGACAGGATGCCTGAGTGAGGGGTTACCTGAGACCAAAGGGGATTCTGTGGTGTCAGCACTGGGGAGACGCTAGGTAGGACTGTCTCCATTCTGACCTGAAAACCAACACAACTCATCCTGACCTGTCTCTCCAGCTAGATGGTGACCTTCTTAAACACACAGCTGGGGGGCGGGGCGAGGGGGAACGAATAAGAAGAGAGGTCTCCAGGGAGGCACGAGTTTGTATGATCGGGAAACTAGACAAATGTCGATCTGTTTTCAGAACCCCAGCGACGGGAGTGAAAGTTTATCATGCTCCTCTTAGTCGGTGAGATAATGTTTTTTGTAAACTCAGTCTCTCCAAGCCTCTCTGATTTCTCATGGGCCACCAGCACTGTCTAGTGCTAATTCTCACCACATACATTATGTTGACAAAATGCTTTGTTAAAACATTTTCAGAGGGACTTGGCAAATCGTAGCATCTCAGCAGCCCTGGGTGGATGGCACTGGAGCTGTCATTTAAGAGGCAGAGAAACTGAGGCATAGGAAAGCCAGGCAGCTCACCCAGAGTCTGTCCCCTGCCTTCCCTTTTCTAGGACGCACTGATCTTGAGGACTTCTGAAAGTCCCCGGAGCACTGTGGCGGGTTCTGCTCCTCTCGGGTGTTTCACTTTGCAGTGAGCGAGTCCCACCGCTCTTGAGCCTTCTCTCGCTCAGATTTGGCACAGTTTCTCCTGTGAGGGAGAAACAACCTCCCAGCCTCCATCTACTTGCTATTTCTCTCACACGGCAGGAAGCTTGTAGAAGCCACCACTATTTGGGAAATGCCAGGTTAGACAAGGGAATTGGCCCTGGCCTCAAATCCCTGAGCCCTGGCCCTGATGGGTAGGGGGTTCCCAGAAACGGGCTTCACAGGAATCTTTTCCTTTGGTTGCCAATGCTATTTGGACATTTGCTTAGTTTCTCTTCCTTCAAAATATTTCTTCTAGCCCTAAGATTATTGTTGAACGGGTGTATAATCATTGTTTGGAATTGCTAGCAATCTGCTCAGCATTCTAGAAGAAACGCATATTTTAGCCCTGGGAACGATTTTCAAGAGGGTTGCAAGTCTGAGGCTAGCCTGAGCTACCTAACAAGCCCTTGCCTATGAACCTATGGTTGATTGTAGATGCCACTATAAAGCAATAAGGCACAGCAAAACAAACACTTTCCCACAGTGGCTGTGTATTTCTCTACCCCCTGCTGACCCCAGAGTTGGGGGGGGGAGGGTCTTAAGTACTATGATGGCGCTAAGCACTTACATCCTGGAAACCTATGTTCCCATTTTCATAACTCATATTCCTGAGAGGTGACACTTTACTCTGCAAGAGTAATTTTAGTTATGTTGAGGTACAGCCGACATATGATAAATTACACACAGGTAGTGTGTGTTTTGACGGACGAGATACGTGCACACCGACAGACTCCGCTGTGAAATCGATGTTTCCATCCCCCATTCAGCTTTCCCCTCCTGTCCTCTCTCACCCTCCTCCTCCTCACCTCCCATGCCACACTGTCTGCTCACCAGACAAGCTCCCGGAACCAAAGGGGAACTGGTAATAAGGGGCAAAATTTAAGGTTGCTTTTTAAGTTGAAAAAAAAATCAGCGCAGGTGGGGGAGCTGGAGAGATGGCTCAGGGGTAAAAGAACTGGTGAAAGGACTTCTAGGGGTCCTCATTTCAATTCCCAGGGGCTCACAACCTCTGTAACTCCAGTTCCAGAGGGGTCCGACGCCCTTTTCTGGCCTTTGAGGGTACCGTATCCCATAGTGAACGCATAGACTGACTTGCAGGCAAAACAGTTACATACATAAAAAATTATTTTTGGTTAAAGTCTCACTGTGTTGTTCAGGCTCCATCCTCCTGTGTCAGCTTCCTGACTGTTGGGATTACAGGCATTCACCAACACACCTGGCAAAGTCCTAGTCTTTAAAGGGCTTTTCTGGTGAGTCTAGAGTACTTGACGTTTCAAAACCAGCAGCTTCGCACTGCCCCAGATCGATACAAAACAGACAACTCTCACCTCAAAGTGGATAAGAGATTGTTTATTCTGGAGCCTAATATGAGTGAACTTGGGAACACAGATTTAGGCTCCCCCAGATAGTATGTCGCAATGTGGAAGCAGTTTGGTCAAGTTTTTATAGTCACAGAATTAAGAAGGTCATAAACGGAGGTGTCTTCAACCGCATTTGTGGAAGCGTGAGATCTGGGGACCGAAGCAACAGGGGAAACCTCTGTCACAGACCTCAGATGCTGGCTAGCTGGGAGTACCATTAGCTTTTTCACTGTTTGGAAACCAGTGCTCTGTTTAGACATTTAAGTGATTTATTAAATGATCACAAAGATAGGAATTAGGTGCAGAAGGGGGACAATGAAGAGGGCTAAAGATGCCCAGACATAATTTAGCTCTGGGTTCCCAACTCCCCAGCCTCTTACCAGTCACTGAACCCCTAATCGGGCAATCAGCCTTGCAGCCGGCAGCTCTGCCGACCGAGCCGCTTCTGTCCAGGAACTTGTGTCCCACTGACTAACAGAAGTCTGGTTTTGCTTTGCATTCACAGAGGGATCATCTCGCTTGCAGTCAGGGTGAATTAAAGCCACAGAATACGGCTTCTGCGCAAGCGCTCTTGGCCCTGGCTGTTATTCGTCATGCCCCGCCCTTCCAGCTTTCTGAGACGTGGGACAAAACGCCAAGAGGGCGTGCAATCATCTTGGGGAGAAGAGAACGAATGCCGGGAGCCATGTACTTGGGGTGGGGAGCAGAAATATAGACAGGGCTGCCACACCAGTTCTGCTGAGGAAGCTGGGAAGTGGACACCCCTAATTTGATTAAGTCAATATTCCCAGTCTCCTGTTATTTGCAACTGAATCCAGCGTCTGTCTAGAGTCACTGGCTCTGACAACTTCAGGTCTGTGTTGGACAGCACAGGGCTCCTATGGTTTCCCTCTCCCAAGGTTGAGAGCTAGATTTCTGTTGGCAGTTTCTGTGCAGAGCCAGGCCAACAGAGAGTCGTGAGTTTTCTTAGGGTTCCAGGGATGGGCATCCTGGCGTCCAGGGCATGTCCCTTCTGCCTCTATTTCACTGCATTCTCCAGACTCTAGAGTGGTCAACACCCCATGACAGGAAGTCTCCAGAGTCAGTGTAGGGACTCCAGGGTATCGTTGGAAACCCTGGCCTTTGTCTTTGGTGCATCTAATCATTCAATGAAGACCTGAACAGAGAGAGAGAGGACAAGCTAGTGCAGGCATGGGTATATGGGTATGTGGGTGTGAGCTCTGAATATATGCATTTGTGAGTGTGTGTGTGTGTGTGTGTGTGCTTCAGAAAGTCACGGACTTTCAAACACACGGTGTGTGTGTGTGTGTGTGTGTGTGTGTGTGTGTGTGTGTGTGTGTGTGTGTGTACAGGCAAAGGCAGGGAAAGGGAATCAGGAGAAGTGGGTGTTATTTACCTCAGCAGGTGCAGAATGGCTGTGGCTGGAGCAGGGGGTGTGGCTCAATGGTAGATGGCCTACTCAGCACGCATCAGGCCCTAGGTTCAAACCTATAATTCCAACACTCGGCAGGTAAGGGCAGGAGATTCGGGAGTTCAAGGCTCTCTTTAGCACTGAGTAAGACAGAAGGTAGCTAGAAGAAGGAAAAGGGGGAGGATGAGGGCTGAGAGAGATAGGGAGGGGGAGCAGGGGGAAGTAATGGGGAGGGAGAAGGGAAAATGATACCTCCAAAGTAACTGAAAGCATCATATACCCAGGGCTGAGTTCTAGGTGTGAACCAAGAACACGCCAAGTTCCAAACAAAGCATGGCACCCAGAGCAAAGACTCCCAGGGTAGAAAAAACCCGAAGGAGGCTGGAGAGCAGAGGAGCAGCAAGCTCTGACTCAAGAACGGTTGTGCTGACCTTTGTGTGAGAAAGATGGCCTCTCCATTCCTTCTCTACAGGAGGCCAAGCAGCGGTGTAGGAAGGTAGAGGCCACAAAACTAAGCCCTCCAGCTGTCACCAAGCCTACAGTTATGATCTTGTCTATGTCCCCCTCTCAGAGAAGTGGCCTCCCGCCCACAGAGGAGCTGCCAGTTGGCCCCTCCTCACCCAGCCCTCCTACACTCCCTCAAGGACATCCTCACCTGTTTCCGGCCTCATGTGCAGTCAGATTTTTCTTTGGGCCGCCAACTCACAAATAATGACATGGAGACTTATTATTACTTATGAAAACTTGGGGTCAACGTGCAGCGCCTGAAGGAGTACCGCTCCAAGCTCATCCTCTTCCCCAGGAAGCCTTCCGCTCCAAAGAAGGGCGATAGTTCGGCTGAAGAACTTAAATTGGCCACTCAGCTAACAGGACCTGTGATGCCCATCCGGAATGTTTATAAAAAGGAGAAAGTCAGAGTCATCACAGAAGAAGAGAAGAACTTCAAGGCTTTTGCCAGTCTTCGCATGGCCCGGGCCAATGCCCGGCTCTTTGGCATCCGAGCAAAGAGGGCAAAGGAAGCTGCAGAGCAGGATGTTGAGAAGAAAAAGTGATGTGCTTTTGGAATATTGCAATAAATTAAAGAACTTTAGTGCAAAAAAAGAAAGAAAAAAAAAACTTGGTCTTAGCTTATGATTCATCTACTTATATTACCCACTTATTATATTATTATATTACTTATATTACCCACTTATATTCATCTACGTTTCACATGGTGCTACCTCTCTTCTATCTTGCTCCTTCTATTTCCTCCCCATGTCTAGCTGGTGGCTCCCCCTCTCTTCTTCCCAGAGTTCTCTCTGCCCGGAAGTCCCACCTATGCCTCCCACCTAGCTATTGGCCATTCAGCTTTTTATTACACCAACCACAGCACTTGTGCTTCCGGCCCACAAAGTGAGCAAACTCTGCTTGTGGTTTCTGGGGGTGGAGGTGATCCACGGGGACTGGGGTGCAGAGCGGCTGAGGGGAGGAGGCGGCTGTTCACAGAGCTGGGGTTGGAGTTAGCATTGCCCTTGTGGGGAAGTGTTTGGGGACTGCACAGGGCAAGTGCACAGCTGTGAGTGTGCTCAGCGCCACTGAGCAGCAGGACACTCAAAACGTTCACCTTCATGACTCTTGAATTTCACCTGACCAGTAGTAGGTGGGAAAGTGTGGGAAGATTCCATCTTGTGGCTTCCAGAGACCTCAAGGCCAGTGAGTTTGCAAACGGGCTCACCAACTGGCCCCCTGTCCCCTTTATCAGCTAGTGGTGTCCAAGTCACAGCACTCGCTCGTGCAGTTTGTGACACACATGAAAGTCAATGCAATGCATCACCTAGTCCGTCCCTGCAGCTGCCGAGAGGCCCCCTTCCCAAGCCTCACAGAGGTGCCTATGGCTAGCAGTGGCTGCAAGTGTTACCCAATGAGCCTGCCACTGGACCGTGCAATGTGTGTTGGAAACCTGGTTGTTATGATGGGGTGGGGCTTTCTGGAAGGAATAAGTAATGTGGGAGGCGGGGAGGGGAAAGGCTTGACTCTTGTGTTCATAGCACAGAAGGGAGAGCAGGTTAGTTGCCATGGGTGCATCTTAGCTACCACAGGAACAGTCTGCGGAGAGAAGGAAGGCCCGGGCCCCTTTTCTTGCTTGCTCACTTGTTCCCCTGTCATGTGATATTTTGCCATCTTGTGAGGCAGCATGAGGACCCTCATTAAGTTCAGCCCCTCTATCTGGGGCTGCGTAGCCTCTGGACTAAACCTGTGTTCTTTCTACATGTCTCCACCTACAGGGTTCTGTGACAGTCACACCAGACTCCGGGTCTCACTCATCCTTGACTTTGTGAGCCCACTGAAGCTTCCCCAGCACCACTGAGGACTAAATCCTGCCAGCTCTTGTCTTCACGCCAGGGCCCAAAAGCTGTGGTCTCTAACCGGTGGTAGAGGAGCGCTTGGCTCTCTCATCTTCTGGTTTCTCAAATAATCCCAAGGCCTCGGTCGGCCTGTTGACCATCCACCTCGGTGACAGGCGTCCATGCTTTTGCCTTTTGGGCGAAATTAAGTTTTGAAAAGACCGTGTGGGACTCAGCCTTTCTCTCCCTCTCCTCCCTGGCCCAGAGTGAGGAGCTAAGTCTACAAGGGAGAGCCGCGCTGATGCCTGTGGTTCACACCAGGTCTGCTGGGATAACTGACCAAAAGTGCCCCCTGGGCCCTGCTGACCAAGTCACAGCCTCCAACAGTGTTGTTATTAGTTTACCTCCTGTGACTGTTTACACAATATGCTCCGGCCCCTGGAGCCCAGCAGCATGTTCGCCTGTCTAATTGTCTAAAGCAGTGTCCATCACCCACACCAGGGCCCAAGGGAGTATCAGCCCCTGCAGCCAGTTGTTCTTGCCTTGCGCATAACTGTACTATGGTGTCCCATGACTCTGAAACAGGCCCGGAGGGACATTTAACGTCCTGGCTCCCACACGTGTGCAGGCTCAACTCTTCCCACTGCTTCCCCGCCCTCACGACTCTCTCGACAGCCCCGTGGAACTGGTCCACCTGGGAGGCAGAAGCAGGAAGATCGTGATTTTAAGGTGGGCTACATGGCAAAAAACAGTGTCTTAAAAAGTCAAATAAATAAGCAATGGGATCAAGTCCCTGTTCTCATCATGTCTACTTGAAGGTGAGTGATCACTGAAAGACCTTTTTTCAAAACAAATCTGTAGAGACTGTAAGAACTACAAAGACCGTGCCGCCTGTGAGCGCAGACTCCTGAGAGCATGGTTCTGACGAGGGAGGGCTCCTGGGGAGGGGCTGCCCCAGCAGGACCTTCCAGGCCACGGGAGAACTTTCTAGGAAGCAGGAGGAAGCTGCAGGGGCCCACACTCCTTAACTCTGGGGCAGGCACCGTTACAGAGACCACGTGCAGAGATGCCCATCAGTATATGACTCTGCCTCTCTGGCTGGCAGTGCCACGTGACAGCGACAAGTGTCCATGTCTGCCTGTTGGGTGAAATTAAAAGATGCTAAGATAGTAAGGGGCACTAGAACTCAGGCTCTCTGCTCCATACCTATCCAGGATCCTGTACGCGGGTCTGTATCCTGAGCTCTGCCCTCATTCCGCACTGCAGAAGTACCAAAGGCTGACTTTGATCGTCAGTTCACAGGCTTCTAACGGTGGGCCTAGCGCAAGGCCACAACATAAAGCACTTTCTCATCTAATATTTCCAAGAGCCAAGTCAACAGCATCACCTCCGACGGCGCGGCTGTGTGGGGCTGTGAGGAACTGAGCTCAGAATGCAAGTCGCGGTCCACAGCTGAAAAGCCATGCAGGGTCTGTAGCTCGAATCCTCGGGCCAAACACCCATGCTCAGTTTCCTATGGCTTTGATAGACTTCTCCCTCCAGGCTCTTGGCACGTGAGGGTTGGAAGAACCTTAGAAAGTGCCAACCACTCCCTGCACACAGGAGCCAGAGCTGGGGCACCCAGGGCGGAGAGGTGGGGTAGGGCAGTTTGAGGCTGTTGACTGTTCTCTCCTGCTCCCAGACCAAGCTTAAACTTGATAAAAAAGGGGCCATAAAAGCCATGTGGTCAGAGGCCTGGCAGCACTCACCTGAGTAAACATGTTGCTGTAAGAACCCTTACATAAAGAGGTGTGGTTCACACCCAGAAGGAGCCCTGCCATGGTGACTTCAGCTTCCTGGCCACATTGGTGGTGTCTGCTGGTCGGTCACACTACCGCTGTTCTGCTGGCGACGATGCCGATTGGCTTCCATGTACTTCCTGCTCCCGGCCACTTTGGCAATTCCTCTGAAGCCACTGCCAGTGTGGCAGCGTGCTGTGACTTAGGCTTTCCCCTCTCTGGAGCAATAGTCCACACAGCAACAGAGGCCATGTGTGACCTACAGGTTTACAGAGGTGGAAGCCACACCCCAGGCAGATGCTGTCACTTACCCGAGGTCCCAACACTTATTGGTGGCAGAGTCTAAGCAAGAATCTCCTTGGTGGTTTTTCTCTTCCTTGTTCAACCCCTGCCTCCAGGCCATTTCTCACTCTGGTGAGCCTGCCTCCAGGCCATTTTCTATAGTGGCATGTTATTTGTATTTTAATGAATAGATCTTGTTTGAAGACCTGAGGCAAAGCTACAGCCACTAAAAACTAAAGCCTTTAATCCCAGGGTTTGGGAGACAGAGTCAGATTCAGATGGATCTCTGTGAGTTCAAGACCACCCTGGGCTACAAGAGATCAATGTAGAAGCAACTCCAGGTGGTAGTGGCTCACATCTTTAATCCCAGTCCTAGGGAGCCAGACTTTAATCCCAGCACTAGTGGGAATATAAATGAGAGAAGAGAGAGACTTGCTCTGTTTAGCTTATAGTCTCCCAGCCTTGATAGAGCCAACCTCTAGTGGTTGGCTGCTTTGCATTTCTTGCTTTTGGGTTGAACCCCAATATCTGACTCTGGGTTTTACTATTTGTGCTAAGATTTCCCATTCTGGCGTCCGTCTCTCCAGGCCATCTCCACTCTGGTGACCCTCTGTGCTGGCTCCCCAATCCTTGCCCAGGGTCCCAGTGCTAGTTTTTTCATTATCATGACGTCCAATGGCAGCAACAACCTCCTCACTCAGTCTCTGCTCCCAACCTTACAAGCCAGCGTGCCCTTTCTGAAAACAAAGGAAGTTATAACACTCTCCTATAAAAGCCACAAGCCCCTCCCCTGCACAGCAGATGAGTGCTTAGCACTGGGTATGAATCATATCAGCTATAGCTGATATGGTCTGAACCCAGAGCCGCGCAGGACACTGGGAATACCCGCCAGGGCCACAGGTAATACCTGCTCTAGCCACTCACCCCACCTGGAGGTACTTGGACTCTGACTGTGCAAGGAGCCTAACTTAGGGGGTTGGTTGTAATATATCCAGAAAGGAATTGCGGCCAGTCCCAACGCTGCAGGGGCAGTCTTCATGGGCTTCCTGGGGGGTTCATTTGGTTATCTGTCCATCTGTATGCCTGTCCATCCATCCATCCGTCATCCATCCATCCACCCACTCAGAAGACATTAATGTTATCTGTTTCTTGTCCTTATTTCCAAACAAGAGCTTGTGGGAAAATAAGGAAAATCGGAAAAAAGCAAGCTAGCTGCCAATGCTTATTATGGTTCTCCTCCCTTTCCCTCCCTTCCTCCCTCCCTCCCTTCCTCCCTCCACTCTTTCTTCTTATGCCTGTGTATGTAGTGAGGAGCAGCGGGCTGCATTCCCACCACCCGGCTCCTGCACGGCTAGCTTTACCCGAAATAATTACACAGAAACTGTATTCTATTAAACATTGCCTGGCCCATTAGTTTTAGCCTCTTACTAGCTAGCTCTCACATCTTGCTTTAACCCATTTCTAATAATGTGTGTAGCACCATGAGGTGGCTTACCAGGGAAGATCTTAACCTGTGTCTGTGTTGGATGGGAGAATCATGGCAACTGCCTGACTCGGCTTCTTTCTCCCAGCATTCTGTTCTGTCTACTCTACCTATCTAAGCTGCTGTCCTATCAAAAGGGCCAAGGCAGTTTCTTTATTAACCAATAGACATATGACCCTCTTCCATCATGTGTATATAAAGGGATACTAGGAGATATGTCACAAATCAGGTAAGCAAAATTTGTTTCCCCCTTTATTGCAGTCAAGCTTTCTTAGAGCTTCTGGGAAGATTTCCAGGACATGGAGAGGTATGTGGGGGACCAGCACTCGCCACCAGCTCCAGTGACCGGCCACCTTTCATTGTACTGACTTTTAGGTTTTCAGTTCTTCTCTTTCTCCTCCTCCTCTCCCTTCTTTTTCACTAAAACAAAATGTCACAGGTTTGGTTGAAACTGCCACCTTGACCTCATTCTACCCAAGCCCCCATCCCCGTCAGATCTTCCCAGCTGTTCTTCCCAAGTGGTGAGCAGCCAGTTGAGAAGGTTTGCAGTTCCTGTGGGTCTGGACCCCGCAGCAGTACAGCGTGTTGCTCCATGAACCCTGCGGGAGGCTGCAGGATGTTAGGAATGTCTTGCATTCCGTGTGCATGATATCATATGCTTCTTCTTGCCACTTGTTTCTTGATTTTATTGGACTTTTAAAATTGTATGTAACTATGCTGATTGAAACATGCCAAGCAAAATAGACAGGGGTCAGGGCAAAATTAATCATCTTCATCTGCCCAGCTCCAATCCATAATAGCCACTGTCAACAGCTGGACAGACAGCTTTCTACAGCTTTTCTTCTGCTCACACACACGCACACAGGAGCTCGGTGCCGAGAGAAAAGTCAAGGAAAGCTCAGGGCAGACTAGAATGCCAGGGCTGGTCACATGCCTAGTCTCGGCCTTTCTTGCTACAGAAGGTGAGAGCAATGGTAGGAAGATCCTGGGTTAACAAAGAGCCTGATGGGCTTCCCCAGTCACACCCCAGTCACACCCCATTCACACCCCACTCACACCCACTCAAACCCCACTCACACCCCAGTCACACCCACTCACAATCCACTCACACCCCATTCCCACCCACTCACACCCCATTCACACAAACTCACACCCCAGTCACACCCACTCACACCCACTCACACCCCATTCACACCCACTCACACCCCATTCACACCCACTCAAGCCCCACTCACACCCCATTCACACCCACTCACAGCCCACTCACACCCCATTCACACTCCATTCATACCTGGCCCCATGATCTGGCATCCAGGGTAAATTGATGAACAATAAATGTTCTTGGGCTGGATGGGGTGGATATGAGGGTGTGTGTGTCTGTGTCTGTGTGTGTGTGTGTGTGTCTGTGTCTCTGTGTGTGTGTGTGTGTGTTAGTCAGCTGGGTGACCCCCAGCAAGCCAAATCACCTCTATAGCAAAAGAACACAAGACTTTTGAAGCTCTCTCTGGCCAACCATTCTCCACAGAATTTTTCTAGACAACAGATGATCTGCTTACAGGCCCAAGTGTGTATGACATCTTTGGAGGCCAAGCTGATGTGGCCTGACTGGGAAGAGTTCAGGAACCACTGGACACTGGGAATGAGAATGTGGCATGCCAAGAGAGCTCTGAGCCCTGGTGTGGAATAGGCCTAGACGTGTTTTATTCCGAGCTAGATGGAGAGCATTTTCTTTTCCTTGCAAAAAAGAAAAAAAATCCAATAATTAGAGCTTACTTATTTTCCCCCCAAATTAGTTTCATGTCTCTGCAAAGCGGTGAGAGAAGCTAGACATAGGACTTGGGTCTGGTCCCAACTTTCAACCCTTGGCACTAACTTGAAGAGAGATATAAAACTTGCTGAGACTTATACACCCAGATTTGAAATGGTCTCTAAGGAATCCTCCAGCTGTTAAATTCCATGATTCTGTTATATCCATTTCCCCCCCTACCTTCCTGCCTTAGAACTGGCCAAAAAGAAATCTCTAGCTTACTTTGTCTGAAAATAGACAAACTCCCCTTCTAGGAAAGGTCCTGCCCATATCCAGTAAGGCATATACAGAGTAGACCACAAAAATTATGAACAGATGGGCTTCACCGGGTGTTTCCCTCCATTATCTATAGCACGCACCTTTTATGTCCCATCATCTCTGCACACCTTCTCCAAGGTAGGCAGAAAAATTGATACTTCACCCTGGGTCCTCGTGTCTTCCTTCTGAAGGTCCCCAGGTCATGAAAAGCTGTAACTGAATTGATTTGCTGTGCCTTTCTCTTAATGATCTGTCTATTATTATGGGATGTCAGTTATGATCCCTTCTGGTAGCAGGAGAGGGGCCACCTGCCTTTCCTCCCAGGCAACAGCATCCTTACAGCTTCTCCCGGTACTTAGTAACCCACCACAGCTCTGGACCCCTTCAACCCCTTTCCCAGCTCCTGTGCTAATCCCAAAGATGGGAGGAGAAGGACCAGTGACCCAAATCATCATGGCCAAATTAATTAAAGCCAGCTTTTTTATCCATGTACACAGACTAGCTCCCCCGAAGGTGGGGTTTGAGAGGTCAGCGTTGAATGCAAGGGAAACAAGGGTTGTAGAGCTCAGGAGTAGGAGGTTTCCAGATGGGAGATTGGGTGGGCAAAATAGGGTTACAGAAGCAGAACACAAACATAGCAAGTTAATCATAACAACCTCTTGAAACAAAGACATGATTGTAAGGTGGCCGCAACAAGGTAGCCATAACAACCCTTTTAAAGCAAAGGTAGGGTTGCAAGATTGTTATTAACCTTTTAAAACACAGACATGATTTCCATTCCTGGAACGGGTAGTGCAGAACCAGTTAAGGGTACAGGTCGGGCACAGCCCAACCCTTGAGAAACAGAGGTTTGATCATCAGCAAGAACGAACCTAGTTTGTCTTTAGCATAAGATGGTTTTTAAGCCTAAGATGGAGGCAGGCTGGTTCTCCACCTGGCCATTCTTTCCTAGACATCTTGATTAGCAAGGAGAGGACTTGTTAGTGTTGTCGTTCAATGCCTGCATGTTTAGCTGGTAAATCTCTTTTAGGCTTCATTCTCCCCGCTGCTGTCCACCCATCAGAAAATGTTCGGATCCTGCAAAGGGACCTTTTGGGCCAGGAAGTGCTTCCCTTGTTGATTTAGGCATCAGACTGCTCCCAACAATTTTTCCCAGGGAGCATCAAACTGGCAGTATAAGCCTAAGAGATTATCTGAACTAATTAGCAATATTAGGATATCTGCTAATTTCATTAATTAAAACAGAAAATATGTTATTTTTTAAAAAAAGAGGAAGAAGAGAGGCTGGAGAGATGGCTCAGTGGTTAAGAGCACTGGCTGCTCTTCCAGAGGACCAGTGCTCAATACCCTGCATCCCTATGGAGGCTCACACCTCTTTGTAACTCCAGTTCTAGGGGACCCAACACCCTCTCCCAGCCTCTACAGGCACCTGGTGTGCACACGGTGCACACATATACATGCATGCAGACGAAACACCCACACACATAAAATCAATAATAAAGAAAGAGGATGTGAAATGGGAAGGGGAAGAGATTTGGGCTGAATACATTGTATGTATATGTGTCTGAAATTGTCGAAGAATAAATAAAACACATTTTAAAAGCAGAGAGAAAACAATGCATCCCCAATCTATCCAAACCCCAACTGATTCTCTCTCAATCACAGAAAGAAATACTTGTGTAATGATCCACCAAGTAACTCTGGATAAAAGTTCTCAAAATGTCATCCAGGACCAGCAGACCCCCTTGAACTTGTCAAAGTGCAATTCACAGGCCACCCCAGACCTACTGAAGCCATTTTGGGACAGGATTCAGCAACCTGGGTTTAGCATAACTTCCAGAAAATTCTCTCATTTGCCAAAGTTGAAGAAACACTGATAAAAAGCATTTGCCAAATATTGATTTAAAATTTGGGGGGGGGATTTATTTATGTGTACAAATGCCTTGCCTGCATGTATATATGTGCACCGTGTGTGTCTGATATTTGTGGCATTCTGAAGAGACATCAGAGCCCCTGGAACTGAAGTTAAATGGCTGTGAGCCACCACCTGAGAGCTGGAAATTTAACCCACGTTCTCTGCAAGAACAGCACGTGCTCTTAACCTCTAAGCCATCTCTCCAGCACGAGCATCTAACTGTTTATCACGAGTGACCGCTTAAGTGGGTGCTTTTGGTGTAAGACACATTAATATTACCTTGGGTATCAGAGATAAATGACATTTTCCTTTCCTATTATTAATCCCGAGATTCACATGTGAAAAACCAGTTCCCCAATTTTGAGCCAAATTTGAAGCATGTTTTCATTGAATATTGGCCAGAAAGATGGACTCTGGCCAGACCCATCCCTGCATTCCCAAGAAATGGCCATAAGTGATGTTTTACAGGAGTTTAAAAAGACATAGAGCTGGAGAGATAGCCCAGTGGTTAAGAGCATTGGCTGCCCTTCCAAAGGTCAGAAGTTCGATTCCTGGCAACCACATAATGGACGGGGCTGGAGAAATGGTTCAGTGGTTAAGAGCACTGACTGTTCTTCCAGAGGACCTGGGTTCAATTCCCAGCACCCACATGGCAGCTCACAACTGTCTGAAGATCCGGTTGCAGGGGATCTGACACCTTCACACCAATGCACATAAAATAAAGTTAAATAAACCATAAAACATATTTTAAAAAAAAGACAAACCCCAGAACTTATTGCATTTCTCATCGGGTCCAATCAGGGGCAAGCATACATCCGAATGTATTTCCTGCCTGAGTACCTCCTGCCTACATCCACTCAAGCACATCCAGTGTAATCAATGTTGTTTAGGGAGTGAAAACATGTGGCTTGTTGATTCCCAAGAACTACAACTCCCAGCATTCCAGGAAACTTACCTTGTCCTTGGGCAAAGCGGGCCTTACAGGTTAACTTCAGCTCTTATACCCATCACAAGCATACTATATAAAAACAATGTAGTTGTTAAAGATTCAAAATTAACACGTATAATGCACATAAATAATTTCATTCATGAGCTATGTGCGTGACTGCTTCATCCCTTGCGTCTTGGCCTCCTGTGGTGTATGTATGTTGGCACTCTAACTTTTCAAACAAAGGCTCCACAACTTTACTTGTGGGCTTTTCAAACTCCTTTCCAAACATGTTCACAGTCTGGAGAGCAGAGAGATGAGAGGCGCTCTCCCGGGAGAGCTGAGGTGCACCGGCTGGCCTGACGTTGAAGTCTTAGAGGTGTTCGGGGAATGTGGATTGCAGCAGTGTAGAAATGTTTGCCAAGTTCAGAGCAAACGTTCGGAGAGTGGGAGCTCAAACATCTCCCTGGAGAGGAACAGTAGATCTCTCTGAGGAAAACCACCCCTCACCTCCCTTTGGGCTAGATGGTACCACTTGATTCTGGAGTTGCCCAGGCCCTGGGCTCATTTCAGGAGCAACGGTCTACCTTTTGGGGTCTCACAGTCACACTTAAACACAGCATAACTTTTCCTGGGCTGGGCCACCCTGCCCTGACTTCAATACAAAGCATTGCTGGGTCCCCCCAGAGAGTACAGCTTTTGCCACCACTTGAGCTGTGGAATACAAGGAAGTTAATTTGCTGAGTCATGGTGGAGGACTGAGCCTCTGAGCAGGAAGTCAGAAATAAGGAAGACCTGGGCATTGACTCCTATGGGCTTCCAGTGTAGAGAAGACAGACTTGAGGACCTCGGCCTTTTGTCCTGGGAAGACTGTTCCCACTGCATAGTGCCTTCCTACTGTTTGAAAGAAATATTAAATCATTGTCATTGTATGTTTAAAAACTGATTAAGTGGGTAAATCTATGCTGTTAGTTATCTAGTTGAGGCAGGATCTCACTATGTAGCCCAGGCTAGCCTTGAATTTGTGATCTCTTGGCTGTCTTCTGAGAGCCAGAACTACAGGTATATACTCCAGAATTGTCCAGCTCGTATAAACTGTCTCTGAGAAAACCGAACTTGCCCTCAAGTTGTTCTGCCATCTCACGCGTGCTGTGGCATGCATACATCCCACCCGTAAGTAAATAAATAAGATAAAAAATGATTATAAAAGGGAAAAACTCTGGCCCTGCTGTTGTGGGGTGACCTCTGGGCATCTGAGACTGTGGTGGGTCTTTGGTATGGGAGGTCCTTCTGTCTATGTGCTGTTTTTACGGGTTAATGAATAAAGAAACTGCTTTGGCCTATACAAGGCAGAACTTAGCTAGGCGGGGGTGGGGGGAACTAAACTGAATGCTGGGAGAAAGAAAGTGGAGTCAGGGAGAAGCCATGTAGCCCTGCCAGAGACAAATGAAAGACCTCAGAGTGGTCCTTCCCTCAGGAAGAGACCCCTAACCCAAGGAACAGTCGAGACCACTGGCTGCAATTAGCATGAGGTTTATTGGGTGGGCACAGGTACCTGTGGGCGACAAATCCTTTCGGAGGACTTGCGCACTTTCAGGTTGGGGCAGTGGGTTTTTATGGGGTAGGGCAGCAAAAGCGCGGGTACAGAAGCGAGAGGTGTAGTTACAGGGTTTTCATTGGTCAGTTTGAATGTGGCCGAGCTCAGAGCGGGGCAAAGCCCCTAGTTTCCGAGAATTCAGCCGTGGGCTGCCTTGGCTCTTATCTAGGGCAGCCAGGGTGTCTTTCTCGGTATCCACCGCCCCCCGACGCCTGGCCACATTCTTGGTATTCCCCCGGTCCTCCCCCTGGCCCAAGCCACAGGGGTCCCTATCTCGTTTTGGCAGCTTCTAAAACTGTCCTCCCCCCTGGCCCAAGCCACAGGGGTCCCTATCTCGTTTTGGCAGCTTCTAAAACTGCCCTTTGTTTAAACCCTGGATATTTAGTACAAGCCTTGCAAAATGGCATTACAGGTGCT
>NW_004949107.1:6474877-6520147 GCF_000317375.1 Microtus ochrogaster | reverse complement strand
GGGGGGGGGGGTGTTCAGAGGGTCTTTCACAGACACCCGACAGAACCTTGCCAGTAAGCTACAGCCACATGGCGATACACAAAATAATAGAAATGGGTTAATTTAAGATATGAGTTAACTAGAAATACACTTAAGCTATTGGCCAAACAGGATTGCAAATAATATAGTTTCTGTGTGGTTATTTTGGGAGTCTGGGCGTCCCGGAAACAAGCAAGCAGCCTCTCACTACAGGTGTGGCTGCCTGAGGCTTCCTATGAGTTGTCAGGAGGGTGCTCACAGTTGAATGTATCAGGGATTTGTTTGTTTGTTTGTAGGCAGAGTTTCTCTGTGTCCTGGCAGCCACTCCCAAATAACCACACAAAGACTTAATATTAATTATAAATGCTCAGCATTATAATAATTTATTATATATAAATGCTTGATAGATAGCTTAAACTTGTTTTTAGCTGGCTCTGACAACTTATATCAACCCATTTCTATTCATCTGAGTGCTGCTCTGAGGCGCATTTATCTTGTGTAGATATTTCTCATCCTGTTTGCTCTGCATCTCTTGCTGTCTTCTCCAGTTCTGTCCTTCTCCTCAGCACTCTCTGCCCAGAAAACCCTGCCTAGCCATCGGCCAATCAGCTTTTTACTAACAATAAGAGCAGCATGTCTTCACGGTATACAGGAGGATTATTCCACGGCATTTGCTTTTGTTTTGTAAAGAAGAAATATGATGTTTCTTTTGCCAAAATGTAGTGAGGGAAGTTAATACTTGTTGAACTTGACTACTGATAATTGTGACCGTGCAACCTTCCAGCAAACCAGGGCCCCTGAAGGAAGCCACACAGTAGAGGGACTGGCAGGAGGTGGGACAAGACCCCCAAAAGATGCACAAAGACTCTCATTGACCAAAAACTAACAAGGGAGACATTCAGGACAAAGCCAACTGTAAGGAGTCCCGTTAGCGTAGGAGAGTCGGCCAGGGTCTTGTGTGCTCTGTGGGATTCTGAGAACATAGAGGAAGCAGTAGGGGCTGAGTGACCATATGGATGCTTGGTACCTCCCTTCATTCACCCCTGCAGTATGACTAAACTGGGCTGGAAATTCAAAGAATGGCTGTGGCTTAAGGGGCTCACAGGCTCTTCCAAGATAGATAATTTGGTCATAATGAAAGAGACCCGCAACTCAATCTCGGATTTCACAACTTATGTCACTGAATCTAAATGTAACCCTGTGCTATGATCTTGAAAGAGAGTAGTCCAGTCTAGAGTAGGGAATATCCCCCAAATTGAAGGCAGTGGTAGATGTATACACTCAGCTACTCCCATCTAAGAAGCCGTCCTTTTTGTACCTCTTGCTGGCAATGGTAACTGGATAGAGGGAGCACATAACTCACGATGTGCCGGTCGGCTTTCTTCTCTTGGGAATACCCAAATTGGGAGGGACTGAGTTATTATAAACTGAGCTATTATTACACTGGGGTATATCATGTCAACAGGGGAACCATGGAGAAGAGACTGGACACAGCAAGTGTCAGCAGTTGTGGACCAGAGTCATGGCAAGACCGGGCTGCAGGAGGGGAGAGAATAAAATAGAATCGTGAGACAGGAAGAGACCAGGAAGCTTAAACGCGGCCTTCAAGTTCCTGACACTAGTCCCTGAGACCTCAGCATCGTTCCTACCCTGGGGTTCTGGGATTCAGAATCTCTAAGTGCCTTTTGTTAAAAGGAGCTCCCATTGGTAATCTGCAACCAATGAGTGTTAATTACCCCACTGGAAATAATACACTCAGGACCAACAACACAGGTGACTTGCCGTGCTCTGCTTCCCATGGTAAAATGTGCACAACACAGAGCTCAGCATCCTCACTATGTCAAGTGTACCGTATTGCAGCATTAAATTTTCATCCGGCTGTGAGCCAGACTTGCCTCCATCGGGTCCTGCATGGAGAAAGTGTTGCCATTAGTGAGTGTATGGTGAGGTCCACCAGCACTGAGACGGCCTCAACCTCGCTCATTTAGTTAGAGCCCTAATCTGAGCTTAGTTGTAGTGACCTGCATCTTTCTCATAATGTTAGAGTTCATGGTCACCTGAAGGTTCCAGTTAAACCAGTATTCAGCACCAAAAAATAAAAATAAAAAAGACTCCTGTCTCATAAACAGTTGCTCTGATTTAATATCCTTTTGCTAAACAGCTTTGTTCCTGGATCTACAAACCTACGTCCCCATTTTACATTTTTTTAAATGATTTTTAAAATTTGTTTTCTGCGCTTACATCTGGCACGACATGCACGCAGAGCCCGCAGAAGTCAGAAGAGGGCAGCAGATTCCCGGGACTGGAGTTACAAAGGGTTGTGAGCCATCAGGTGGGTGCCGAGAACTGAACCCGTGCTGCAGCCAGAGCTCTTAACCGCTAAACCATCTCTCCAGCCCCTACCCCGTTTTACATTTGATAAGAAAAAGAACTAGGCATTTGTCTCTCCAAGCAAAGAGGAGTTTCTTCAAGGGTCACAGGATCCCTGCCTCCTAGACAGCACGGCAGGGGGATCCAATCAGTTACGGTTAAGACGCAGTAATTTGTACGCACCCAGCCTGGGGGACTTACAGATTTATTTCCCATGTATCCTGTTCCTCGGGGGCCAGCTCAGCTCTATGACACATCACCTCACTCAAGCAGCCTCTATCTGAACACTGCCATCATGAGGCCACGGAAAGATGTTCACTTTCAAAGCTAGAAATCACTTTCCGTTCAGTTCACTGAGCAAAGCAAGCAACATGCAGAGAAACGGGGTCTCCAGCTTGAGTCTCCAGGCCTTCAGACTCGCACTCCAGACTTCCGATCCTCTAGCGTCCCAACTCCAGCGAGGTGATTCCTTAAACTAATCCTGTTGCCCTCTCCTTATTATACGCAGCCACCGGTCCTGTTTCTCTGGAAAAACTGCCATTTGAGACACCCAAAGCTCACCCCCTCCACCCCTGCATCCCGCAAAGCTCACCTCTCCACCCCTGCATCCCACAAAGCTCACCCCCTCCACCCCTGCATCCCTCAAAGCTCACCCCCTCCACCCCTGCATCCCGCACACCTGAGGAGTCCAGGTCTACCTCAACTGCATCACGTTTCTAACGGCTTCCCCCTTCTGCTGTTCTCACCAAAGAGAACTCTTGGCGGTGCTCCTGCCTCAGCTTCCAAGGGCTAGGATTTCAGGTGTGCACAGTCATAACCACACTTGTTAGAAGACCAGGACGAACATTTTCATTTTCCAGCTTAGGCGCTGGCAAGATGGCTCCGTGGATAAAGTTACCCACCGGGAAACCCGACAGCCTGAGTTCAATGCCCAGGACCCATGGCAAGGTAGACAGAAAGAGATCCAGCTCCACAAAGTGGCATGTGCACACACACACACACACACACACACATACACGCACACACATACATGCATACATCCTATATATCACAAGATAATAATAAATTGAAGCCTAAAGTTTTTCTACAATTATAATATGCCTGTGATAAAAATGACAAAATTGTGGAGAGGTGTCTGGCAGGCAACTCTGCTGTGTGCTAGCGGGGAGTTTAGTCAGTTGGATCTTGTGATGTTGAATTTGGAAAGCAGCACTCACTTAAACATATCAGTCTAGAACAAAAGAATTTGGATTGGTATTATTTATTTAAATTATTATTTTTTTCTTACTTAGGGTTTCTGTTGCTGTGTTGAGACACCGTGACCAAAAGCAACTTGGGGAGGAGAGGGCTTATTTGGCTTATCGGTTATAGGCCATCATCCCAAGGCAGGAACTCAAGGCAGAATCCTGGAGCCAGGAACTGAAGCACAGACCATGGAGGGGTGCTGCTTACTGGCTCGCTCCTCTTGGCTTGTTCAGCCTGCTTTCTTATACAATTCAGGACCACCTTCCCGAGGATGGTAGTACCCATAGTGATCTGGGCCCTCCCACATCAATCATTAATCAAGAAACCATTCCACAGACTGGCCTACAGGACAATCTGATGGAGGTATTTTCTCAGGTGAGGCTCCCTCTGCCCACGTGACCCTAGCTTGTGTCAAGCTGACGTAAAACAACTAACACATTATTATATTTGCAGGGATGGAACCTGGGGCCATATACATGCTAGGCAAGCACTCTGCCCACGAGCTACAGTTCTAGCCTTTAGTTTATTGGGACAGTGTCTTCCTGTATAGCTCAGGTTGGTTTTGAACTTGAACTCAGATTTAGCCTAGATTTTGTTTGTTTTCTTAATACTTTATATTACTATTTTATGTGTTTGGCTGTTTTGCCTGTATGAATGTCTGCATTATATGCTTGCAGAAGCTTGTTGAATCCTCTAGAACTGGGCTTAAAGCCAATGGTCAGATGCCATGTGGGTGTTGGGAATCGAACCTGGATTCTCTGGAAGAGCAGCCAGCGCTCTTAACCACTGAACTGTCTCTCCAGCACTAGCTGGGTGTTTTAGAAGCCTACCCATCACAGATGGAGACAAGCTATGGTCTGTAACACGGAGGGGTGGTAAGTCCACAGAAAGCCTTAAAGCTAGACTCAACAAGTGTCTGAAAAAGGGCAGATGGGGTTCTTGCATGCCTGGAATGAGGGCCAGCTGTGCCTGCTTTCAGAAGAGGATATCAAGGAGAGCAACTGGCCTGGGTCTAAAAGGATAGAAAACTGTTTGAAGCAAAGACAAGAATTATGGACCTTTCTGCTCTTTTACTTCCCTCCCTGAGTTTTAGATCGACAAGAACTGTGGAAACTGGAAACCAAAATTATGTCCCTTATCTCCAAAGCCATAAAACAAGAAGCCCAATGCCTGCAGCCACTTGGGCTTCCAAAGCTTAATTTATGACAAGACTGCTCCCTCCTCCAAACCCTGGGCAAATGATTTATTGAACACAGTGGCCATACCAGAGGCTCCAACCAGAACCCGAGCCATTCCCAAAGCAGAGTTGGGGCTGAGGCCAGCATTACCTGCTCTGCCTCTCAGACTAAGCCTATCAGATATCACTCTGAGAGGAAGACTGGGGTGGTGAAGAGGGACCCGAGGAACAACTGTCTCCTGTAACAGCACCCACCCTTGGTTTTCCCATTGAGTTGGATTTCTCTACCAGCTATGCCCTCAACCACAAATGCTAAGATCCCCTTAGGAAGGAAGAGATGGCAAACAGCCTAGGGGCTGTGGCTCCTCCTTCTGAAACCAGAATGTTCCTCTGGAAGTACTGCCAGCCTGCGTACACTTTGCCCCAAGAACTGACATAGGTGACCCCAAGAGTTAATGAATCATCACAACACTAAATCATTTTGTTTCTTCCCTGCCTTCCCTCCCTCAGCCTGAGAGGGGTTAGACAGGCTCACCTCAGTCTCAGTCCGTTTGGAGCAGCCTGTGCTCTGGGACCTGAGATGCTGCTGCAGTGTAGAATAAATCGGTCTTTCTAACAGGGCCTTGGGTCAACCAACATCTAACCCAGAGGTGTCAGAAAACAACAATCTGGGGCTGGAGAGATGGCTCAGTGGTTAAGAGCACTGTCTGTTCTTCCAGAGGTCCTGAGTTCAATTCCCAGCAACCACATGGTGGCTCCAAACCATCTGTAATGAGATCTGGCGCCCTCCTCTGGTGTGTGGCATGTATACCATGGAGGCAGAAAGTTGTATATATAATAAATAAATATATCTAAAAAAAAAAAAAAGAAAACAACAATCTGTTATTTTTGTTCTGAGTTCTGGGGCTCGCCTGGGCTGTTCTGCACCTCTCCCTTGGCACCTCCGTACCCTGACTCTGGCAGTGGTTAGGTAGACTCACTCACAATGGGCATCTGAGCCAGGAAGGCTAACCCCAGGCCTCTGGGCAGCCCCCTCCACCTGTGTGTGCGCTCTGCCCGGCCTCCTGATGTGTGTCCTGGACAGAGCTCAGAGGTCCCTAGGTGCACATCGCAGTAACGACAGAGCCAGTGCACATCTGAATCTCCCTTTCGCCTGAGTTTCAGAACTCATAGCATCGCTCGCTCCCGCTGTCCTCTCTCTACAGGAACAGAAACTCCAGCTCTGAACGGGGGCAGCAAGGCTTGGGAGGGGCACCTGGCCTGGAAACAGTGGTTTGGGGCCTCTCCTTCCTGCCTTCTTCCAGTCTATTATCTGGAATGTGAGCTAGGAACGGTAGCACACACCTGTAATCCCAGCACTTGACTTGCAGGAGGATTGCTGTGAGGTGAAGGCCAACTGCCCTGCAGAGCAAACACCAGGCTAGTCAGGGCTACGCAGAGAGACCTTGCCTCAAAACAAACACAGTGTGGGGAGATGGCTCAGCTGGGAAAGTACCAGCAATGCAAACTCAAGGTCAAGGGGTCAGGGCCGGAGAGGTGGCTCAGTGGTTCAGAGTACTAACCGCTCTTCCAGAGGGCCGTGCAATTCCCAGTACCCACCTGGCAGCTCACAGCTGTCCATAACTTCAGTTCTAAGGGGATCTGGCACCTTCTTCTGGTCTCTGTGGGCACTGAACAAACACGGTGCACAGAAAAGGTACATAGACCTTCATGCAGCCAAAACACCTATGCATATAAAATAAAAATAAACATTTAAAAAGGGTAGAAAATGGCTGAAGAGAGACACCAAATGTAAACCTCAAACATGCACACATGCACACGTGCACATGTGCAAACACACACACATATTTACCATGGTAACCATTTTGTTTGAAGTGTGCACTTCCATGGCATCAAGCACACACATGTTATATCATCAGCATCCAGAACTCCACCTTCCAGCCGGACTCAGGCCATAAAGCAGGAACTCCCCATTCTCTCCTCCCCCAGCCCTGGCAAGCCCATCGGACCTTCTGTCTGAGTCCGGCTATTTTCCATAGTTCATTAAATGAAACCAACAGCAGCTGTCCTTTTGTGTTTGATTTACTTCACTCTGGGACAGATTTTATGAAACACAATTGGCCACATTTCAAGGTCAAGGTTGGACAAAGCTTATTCTATTTCCCATCTAAAATCACATTCAGCTACATTAAAGGTCCATCACCTAACACAGCCCGCCACTTGTTTCTTCAGACAACTAGACAACAAGACACTTCAACTCCCTCTAACAGAGAGGGCTCAGATGTCGGTGAGGATACTCCTTGCCACTATCAAATTCCCTGGTGATAAGCGCCTGAAAATTACTCCATTTAATGAATTGTGATGAACTCGAAGTTAAAAATTAAGGTTTATCTTTATTATTTTTAATTACCTATATTTGGGGTGGGCACGAACATGAGAGTAGGTGCCCATGGAGGCCACCAAAACTGGAATGACAGGAGGTGTGAGCTGCCTGCTATGGATACTGAGAACCAAACTCAGTTCCTCTCTCTGTTAGAGCAATATGAGTTTCCTTTTTTGAGACAGAGTTTCTCTGTGTAACCACCTTGGCTGTCTTGGAACTCAATTTCTAGACCTGGATGGTTTCAGACTCAGAGATCCGCCTGTCTCTGCCTCCAGTGCTAGGATTAAAGGTGTGCGCCACCGCCATCCTGCGCATTATGAGTTCTTAACTAATGAGACATCTAATCAGCAACCAAAGTAAAAAAAAAAAAAGTCAATATCTCAAGGAATTAAACTCTTAAATTGAATATTCTGGCCCCAGGAGTTTGTTTTGCTTTGAAGTTCTGGAGCTTGAACCCGGATCCTTGTGCATGCTGGCCAATCATCCTACCACTGAGCTGGACCCCAGCCCTCTTTTTTGTTTTTTATTTTGAGCCGGTCTCTTTAAGTTGCCCTGTCTGGCCTTGAACTCATTCTGTATCCTAGGTAAGCCTTAAACTTTTGGTTATCTTGCCTCAGCCTCACAAGTAGCTTTAATTACAAGCCTACACCATCAGGCCTGGCTTGCCTGATGAGTTAGTGTTCAGACTGCTCAGGCTTAGCATGATGCTACACACCTACCATCCCAGCACTTCGGAGGCAGAGGCAAGAGGATCAAGAATTCGAGGCTATCCTCAGCTGAATAATAAATTAAAGACAATCATCCAGAGAGTCTCAGTGCCTGGATAAGGCTGCGGTCCTTTCTTTGGTAACTCAGGCTCAGACATGCCCTCTGGAGCCTCAGAAATCAACAAGGAGCAGAAGGCAATTCTAGCACCACCTCTGAACACTTTTGACTTGGAAAAAAAAAAAACCTTGCTTTGAAGCAATATAATCCCTCTAAGAACCCCAGATTTCCTTTGGACCCATTTTTCAGAGCCCAGTGATGTCCTGGAAAAGGCAGATAACCAAGGAAAGCTTTTTGAGGGCCAGCATCTCAAGGATGACAGTCTACACTGGTGTGGAATCTTCCATGTCTGAATTGAAACTGAGGTGGGAGAATCCTCCCACTAAGACCAAGCCCAGCCCCGTTACAGTTCTAGAACTTAGAGTCCCCAGTCAATGCATCTGGCTTTCCTAGAGCTTGGCTTTCTGTCCTGATTAGGTTTCCGGGCATGGATAAATCTATTCCCAGAGGCAAAGCAGGTTCTGACACTTTATGGCCTGCCAGACGAGATGATTCAGTACTAAAGATACCAGCAATAAAGAGCTTTTAGCAGGCTAGGCGCTGATGACCACGCATTTGCTACTGTAAATCATCTTCATGAAAATGAGGAGGATCTGCTTCTCCCCGGACTGGGGAACACAGGGGGTGAACTGATGATCTTGGGGTGTTCAGCTCAGAGTCCACATGAGGAACCTGGAAGTTCTGAAGACAACCCTCATAGCAGCTCTGGTCCCCTGCAGCCACAGGGAAACAGCACAAAGGCTGATCCCAGGGCTGGACTACAGTGTCAATCCAGTTAACCCAGTGGAGCAACTCTTTTCTTCAAGTTTGACTACTACTGATGCCGAAGGACTAGGGCCCTGGGGTGAGGAAAGATGGGCAAGATTCCAGTGGAGCTGAGGGGGCTGTAAACCCACAACTCTGGGCACCCTCACCAGTAGGAGTTGCCTCCCCATCTCAGGTTAGTCCCCCAACTGTCTGGAGATCACATAAAGCTCCCCCAAAAGTCCTACCCCTCCTTCCTAGATCTGTAGCTAGACCCAAGTCTTCAAAGCCCCAAGAAACACAAACAATGACTCATGAGAAGAGGCTGTACAATACCGAGTTTGCCAAGTCATGCCAGGTCAGTCTCCAGGTCAGTCTTTGGAGAAGAGCCTTATGGCCCCCAGGGTGAGAGCCTGCAGTGGGAAGGGCCTCGAGGTGGGGCCCTGTCAATGTTACTCAAACCCAGAAACATCCACCCAGATTCCTGCTTCTCACACAACTTGGGCTGTCACCAAAGGTCATTTCATTCCTGAGACTGGAGGACATTTGCTGAGTCACCAACTCCTGAACTGAGATTTTACATCTCAGTGCCTACCAATTGCCAACAGTCAAGTTCATGACATGCCTGTGATGATTAGCAGGCCCCAGGCGGCAGTTATGGCCAATGGGGGCGGGGAGGGGGTGTTGCAGAGGGATTCCTGCAAGCTGGTGGCGGTAGTCTCCACTGGCTAGCCTAGGTTACAGCTTATTGAGTCTATGAACTAGCTTCAGGTCAGCTCTGATGCTGGTCGAAAAGTGTGTGCATTTGCAGCCAAGACTCCACTGTCTGAACTGACCGACCTAACAAACCTCTTCAAAGCTCAGTTTTTCTCATTCACCAAACTGTTTTGTTTTTTAAATTTTATGTATGTATGCATTGTGTGTGTGTGTGTGTGTGTGTGTGTGTGTGTGTGTGTGTGTACTTGTTCACATGTGTGGGCACATGTGTGAGGACCAGAATTTGATACCGGTGTTTTCCATGATGGCTTCCTACTGTATATACTGATGCAGAGTCCTTAACTGAACTTGGAGCCCACTGAATCAGCATGTCTATAGAGATAGCTTGTCCTGGGGATCTTCATGCCCGGCTGACTTTTACGTGGGTACTGGGAATCTGAACTCCAGCTCTCATGTTTGCAGGGCAAGAGACCTATTTACAGAGGCACATCCCCAGACCCTGCAAAACTGTTTTGTTTTTTTTTTTCAATATTATTTTAGATTTATTTTCAATTACTTTTCCTTTGTGGGTTTGGCTATTTTTCCTGCATGTATATCTCTATACCACACGCGGCAGTGCCTGCAGAGGCCAGAAGAGGAGGACATCAGAATCCCTGGAACTGGAATTACAGACAGTTATGAGCTGCCATGTGGGCCCTGGGAATCGAACCTGGGTCTTTTGGAAGGACCTAAACCACTGAACTATCTCTCCAGGCCCCAGCAACAGTATTTTTTAAAGTATGTATCGTATAACATTGCTGGGGAAGTTAGGTCATGTAGGAACTGCCTTGCACACCACAAAGTCTCCATAAGAGGTAATCCTGACTGGCTCTGATAGCGAGCCCTTCCAGAAGATGGCTAAAGGGGATGCTGCCCCAGGGGACTCTCCAGGTGTCAGCAGGAGATGATGACTGTAGTCAGGGAAGTGAATAACAAAAGAAACTAGGTCCAGCAGGTCTTTATCCAAATCCCCTCAATTCCATGGATAGGCATGGTGCAACAGAAGAAAAGGTTTGAGAGATTATTTGGTAGAGACTTCTTAGGGAGGCTGACACCCAAATTATATCTAGGAAATACAGAAACTCATTGGCTACAGAACCCATCGGCATGCTGGAATTGCTAAATAAAAGGACAAAGCCTACTTAACAAAACACTAGGAACCACATCAATTACCAAAGAAATGTGCTATTATTACTACTATTGTTATTTTGAGACAGTATCTCACTTTGTGGCCCAGGCTGACTTTGAACTTGTAATATTTCTGTCTTAGCCTCCTGAAGGTTGGGATTATAGGTTTGTACCACCATAACAAGCATTACCGATATCATTAGTGGTAAATTTTGTATCAAAGCAACAAAATAAGATTTTTTTTTCTTTATTCCTGCAAAAAGTCCCCTATCGCCACTTTGGTTGGCCTCTGCCTACCTGGGTCAGCTGCAAGTATCTGGAAGGTTTCCCAGAGCACTGAGACTAAAACAAGGATGTGACCAAACATGCAGCTCCGAGGCAGGCAGAGCCAGTTTTAGTGAGGGCTCTCTAGAGGAACAGAACCACGGGATGGATACACACACACACACACACACACACACACACACACACACACCAGCTTTAAAATAGCAACAACAGCAGAATTTCATTCAAGAGCTGAGAACCTGGCAGTTACTTGGCCCTTGAGGTTGCCCCACAATAGCTGTCTCCAGGCAGACATCAACCATGGTTTCTCCATCTACAACCATAACCAGGCAGGGTATTTCAGTAGACCCGATCTGGCACCTGAGACACCGAAGGTTCTTGAAGAACCGCTGGTACTTGGTCTGTGATGAAAACCTGGAGAGGCTGATTCTGCAATCATAGAAGGAACTGGAAAGAGCAGGAGGAGGAGGAGGAGCAGGGCAAGTCAACTCAGTAGCAAAGGAGGAGACGATCTTCCTCTTGCCGTGTCCTTTGATAGGTGAAGGTTCTCCCACAACAGGGGTGGGCCTTCCCACATCAGGACAGATCTTCAGGGCAGGCTCCCTACATAGGTGATTCTAATTTTGTTGACATCAAAACCAACCACAGTAACCACTGATACCCAGACCTACAAATGCCCAACACTGCTGTGCTTCATTTCCTTCTCACTTGGAGAGCAGATGTGATGCGCAATGTAAAACAAAAAAAATCAGTAAGAGACGTATCCCTCTTAAAGCCCTAAAGCAGATGTGGCACATCTGTAATTCCAGCCCTTGGGAAGAAGAGGCAAGAAAATCAGGAGTTCAAGACCAGCCCTAGCTACATAGTGAGTTCAAGGCCAGCCTGGGATAAATAAGAGCCTGTCTCAAAACAAGCAAGTAGTAATAATATATTTTAAATTAAAAACACTAAAGCGTAACAGAAATTTGAATTATTTGCAAGTGTTTTGCCTATTTTCTTTCCATCTGAAATGCTTTATTCTATGGATACTAATCACTTTTCAGTTGCTGTGAAATGGCTTAGCAGTTATAGGCACTGGCTGCTTTTCCAGTGGACCTGGTTCGACTCACAGCACCCACTTGACGACTCAGACATCTGTAACTCCAATTCCAAGGGATCTAATGTCCTCATCTCATACCCACAGACACTGCATGCATGTGGTACATACACACACATGCAGGCAAAACACTCCTACATAGAAAATAAAAATAAATCAAAACCAAAAACTTTCAAATTAAAAAATAAATAAATAAATAAAACACTCTGACCAAAAGCAACGTAAAGAGGGGGGAAGGTCTACATTGGCTTGTTGCTCCAGAGGGAAAGAGCTCATCATGGTGGGGCTAGCAGGTATTGCGGCAGGATCAGGAAGTTGGCTGATCACGTTTTAGCAGCATACAGGAAGCAGAAGCAAAGAAGAGAAATCAGGCCAATGCTGTAAGCCTTCAAAGCCCGTCACCAGTGATGTGCTTCCTCCAGCAAGGCTCTGTCTCCTAAGATTCCATTATCAAACAATGCCACCATCTGGGGACCAATTGTTCAAATATGTGAGCCCATGGGGAAGATAGTCCCTTTAAATCGCTACACTATCCAATCCTGTCACCCCTTACCCCTTTTTAAACAGTGCAAGCCATCAAACCCAGGGCCTTACGCATGTAGGTGGTACTTTGCTCCATCTCAGGCCCAGAGTGAGCTTTGAGACAGGATTCGTGTTCATTTTGGAAGCACACCAGACTAAAGAGGCTCATGAGCAGGTCATAAATCTTCTTGAGGAATTTCACTTCCTTGGGTAGTGGCACTATAGGAAGTCACAGCAGGAGGTCAGTGAGGGCCACACCCAGGCCATGAACATCCAAGAAAGCCTCCTGCTGGCTCTTCTGTGGGGCCCCAGTGGCTTCCCTGGTGTCCAGGGCTTTATCCTCTGGAGAGGAGTGATCTGGAGGAACTGCAGCATCTCTAAGACCTTTGGCCAACGGGAGGAAGAGATGGCCAATGTCCTTTAGGGCCTCATCTTGGGGAATAAAGGCCCAGAGACGGAGGTACAGGAGCCCACAGATGCAAACTGGACCAGCCTACTACAGCTTCTGAGGAATTGGCAGGGCACAGTAGGTGGGCAGAAAGGAGTTTATCACCCAGAAAGCTTTGTGGCTGATTCTGCAAGCAAGCTATGGAGAAGATGCCCTTGGAGCTTGACACTGGAAAAGAGACGGATCCCAGCTCCCCACTGCCATGACAGCCTGCTTATTCCTCTTCATTTCAGGTGTCATCTCAGAACCACAGTCTCTCGGGTTCGACTTCACCCCTGGTAACAACGCTGCCAAATCACTTGAACTGTGATATTTGTCTTTCTGTTTGGCAAGGTTTGACGTGACAGGGCATGCACCTGGGACTCCTAAATGTCGTTTTTGGCTGGGTTGAAATCACATTCTTTTCCTATTCTGTGGCTGTTGTCTGTGCTGTAGAACACAGGCCTATAGCACTTAGGAGGCTGAGGCAGAACTGTGAGCTCTCAGCCAGCCTGGGCTGCATAAAAAGTATAATGATCCAAAGAGGAGGGAAATGGTTCTGGAACTCCCCAAGAACAGGACTCGCTTCCTCTTTTAGATGTCTGTGAAATGGTTTGAATTCCCATGAAGTGTGTTCACCTGCCATCTTTCAGAATGAACTTTAAAGGAACACGATGTTGGTCTGCCATTTGGATGCTTTAACTCGCTATTTTTATCTAATTCGGTACTCAAATGTTAGGAAACCAGATGACTTATCCTGGAATTGAACCAAAACTTAGAATAACAAATATTTACGCAGTACTCACTAAGTGTCAGGAACTGTTCCCAGCCCATTCTGCATCAGCCCCGTCTTCCAAGAACCCTCGTGGGAGAGTTGCATGGCTTCGCTGAGAGTGACGTAAAGTATCACATTTGCTACCAGGCCCTCGGGACCATAATCTGTCACCTTTGCTTCCCTCAAAAGGAAATGAGGAAACAGAGATTGGAGAGAGGGGGGGGGGATTTACTTAAAGTTTGGCCAAAGTATGGAAAGAAAAAGCTAATTTTTCTCTCCCCTGTGACCATGGTGGTCTTACAGCTTATAGAAGGCTATGAGAGAAGTAGATCTGCAGCTTGCTGTGAGGCAGTTTGAGAAGTCCTTTCCTGCGCACAGGGCCTTGCGCTCATTCACGTATCTATTCTTGGCCTCTGCATCATCCTCCATCCTCCCCACTGGCCGAGATCTTCACTGCTCTGCAGCCAGGACAGGAAGGTGCTGGCAGAGGGTCGGACCAATGAGCTTCCTGGGGTTGCTTACAATTGCAGGAGACCTGGCTGGCTGGGCCACTTAAAAGTCCTCACCTCCTGGCATCCTTTCTCGGCTTTAGCTCCTCCCTCCAGCATCCTGTGTTGTGTGAGGAGGTTGCTTATTAGTCCCGACTGCCCAGAACCGAAATAATCACACAGAATCACACAGAAACTGTATTAATTAAATCACTGCTTGGCCCATTAGTTCTAACTTCTTCTTGGCTAGCTCTTACATATTAATTTAACCCATTTCTAGTAATCAGTGTGTCACCATGAGGCTGTGGCTTACCAGGTAAAGTTCCCAGCGTCTATGGGCGGGGCGGGGGGGGGGACACTACACAGCTTCTCCCTGACTCTGGCTCCTTTCTCCCAGCATTCAGTTTAGGTGTGTGCCCTCCCGCATCGTCATCTGTGTGCATAGCTCTGCTATAGACCCAAAGCGGTTCCTTTATTAACCAATGACAGCATACAGAGGGGAAAACCCACATCAATCTTGTGCTGGAAAGAGAAAGAAGCGACTAGAACCCCAGATGAGGACCTCTGACTCTGCTAACCCTTCTACGAGACAATGTCAACAGCCTCATCATTAACGGATGGAGGAGGATCATTTATCTATGTGTTACTTTCATTGGTTAATAAGGAAACTGCCTTGGCCCTGATAGGACAGAAAATTAGGTAGGCGGAGTACACAGAACAGAATGCTGGGAGAAAAAAGCAGAGTCAGGCAGTCGCCATAGCTCTCCTCTCCAAGGTGGATGCAGGTTAAAATCTTACCAGTAAGCTACCATCTCGTGCTGCTACATAGATTATTAGATATGGGTTAATCAAGATGTAAGAGTTAACCAGTAAGAGGCTAGAGCTAATGGGCCAAGCCGTGTTTAAAAGAATACAGTTTTTGTGTAATTATTTCCGGGCATAAAGCTAGCCGTGCAGGAGCCAAATGGCAGGAATGCAGCCCGCTGCTCCACACTACGCATCATGAGTGGTGCCATCCTTAGGCAGGTGGTTCTGGGGTGTATAAGAAACCAGACAGAGAGCAAACCAATAAGCAGCACTCCTCCATGGCCTCTGCATCAGCTCCTGCCCTGGAATAACACAGAGGGTGACTGAGGGCAAGAAGCCACCTACTAAATTCTCCATATTTGAAAATCCAAGTTGATTTGAAGAAAGAGAGGCTTAACAAGACAATTAAACCGGGCTTTAGAGGTGCAGTAGCTAATTAATGTTTTGTTGAGAATCAATAAGCAGGCCACAGAAACCCCCTCCAGGTAATTATATTTAACACCCCCCCACGTCATAATTCACTATATGAAAGACTATTGAGCGACTCCCATTTCCCTAGGTATAAAGTGCGGGGTGCCGTCCTGTGCTCAGAGGACACCACTGGTTGCCCAGTCAACAGTCCTTCCCCATCCTCATTGGCATTTTCTTTCTTCCGCTTGGTTTTGTTCTCTTTCCTTCCAGAGGGCACATGTAGATGTGTATGTTAAGTTTCAAACCCAGGACCAACAGCCGAGATGCCTATTTAACCTATCCAAGTGCACTTGGCCTCCAGGTTCTTCCAGCGTCCCTCAGTCCCTACCTGTTACAGGGTATGGCTGGCATACACCCTCTCTCCTGAGCTCCCCAGGCTGGGGGCTGGGCTGCCCTTCCCCCAGAGGCTCCTCCCTTCATGATCCAGACATTTTTGGTTACCTGCCCTTTGGTACCTTTGCCCTCTTGGCTGCTGCACCTCATCCCCCTGTTCCTCTCCTCTCCCTCCTCACATGGCCCAGCTCTGTCTGGTCAGGTCCCCTCTGGACTCTCCAGATGTCCTTGCCTCTGGCTCTGCTCTCCCGTGGATCTGCAGTAAGCTTTCTCCTCCACCATACCTAGGAGCGGTCAGGTCCTTCCTTCCACTTTTCATTTTTACATTCAGTCTAAGGAAGTCAGGAGAAGGCTCTGGTGACTGGAGCCTGTATCCTGCTGACTCATTCCCGGCTCCTGAGTTCATTTTTGTTTGTTTTATTTTATTTTGAGACCAGATCTCCGTCTGCGGTCCAGGCTGGCCTGGGATCCATTGCATAGCCCAGGCTGGCCTCAGACACTGAGCAGTCTGCTCTCTGAGCCTCCCAGGTGCTGAGGTTACAGGGGTGAGCTGCCAGCCTCTGGTTCCCACAGAGGTAATTTGAAGAATTTGTCGCTGAAGAACATTTCTTGATTTAATTACTCCCTAGAAACCTCTATCATTTTCTGCCGTAAGCTTCAGAGTGAGGGAAAACCCAAATTCCCGCAAATTCATTTCAACTTTGAAAGTCTGGAAACATTGTTTGGAGTGATATGGAGGGACTGAGTCCCTTTTGTGGGATAATGGCAAATTCCGGGTGGGACAGGGAAGGTCTCAGATGTGGGGGAGGGGGGCAGATATGACAGAAACAAGGCAAATTAAAGATTTAAATTGTCAAATATTTCATAGTATTCTTGTGTATGGACATACGTGGGACAGCACTCATGCCACTGACCATGTGTGAGGACAGAGGACAATTTCTGGGAGATGGCTCTCCCCTTCCACCAGGGGTGTTCCAAGGACTGACCTCGGGCCATCACGCTTGACAAAGTTCCTTTATTCACTAAGGACTCTTGGTGTCTTTCATCTATGGATTTGTTGACTTGACAATGACTATATTATAAAATCTTGCAAGCAAAGAGAAAAAAAAGATTTGAGCAGTGAATGCTTACAAAACTCTTCTTCTAAAACCAACAGGGGATGATAGAACTGTCAGAAAGAATAGACCGGATGGATTAAACGTGTGTTAGAGAGGACGGGTGAGATGGCTCAGCGGGAAAAGGCTGTGTAATACTGGAGACCTGAGCGCAATCCCTGCCCACACATAAAGATGGAAGGAAAAAATCTCCACAAACTTGTCTCCGATATGCATGTGTGAACCACGGCGTCGGCACCCACACTCACACACACACCACACACGCTTGCGTACACATGGAACAATAATTTAAAAATTTAAATGTATACTAGCGAGATGAGTCACCCAGAGCAATTATTATTGCAAATTAGCAAAGTATAAGCACTTATGTATCAATGCGGAAAGATAACTGCAGAAGTGTGGGATCTCTAGAGACCAAGGGTTATATAACCGCTATGACAGGAGAAAAGGTGTTTTAAATAAGACACTTGTGCTAGCAGAGATTCAAAACAACGGTTCTCAAAGAATTAAAATTCCCTTATTCTGGAGGAGGGAAAGGCTGAAGTCTGGGGGCAGCCAGAGAAAGAACCAGAGATTTCACAGTTACGACAACTTATTGGACAATCTTGCTGAAGAGACAGACCGGTGCTGAGACACTGACGGGTCAGTGAAGGGCAGGAGCCATTGTGATCCAGACTACTTAGTTCCATACACCTCTCTCACACTCAACAGGATACAGCTTATGTTCATGGAACCTTCCCATAGAGCGTGGTGGGGTCACTGGGCCTCTTCGTTTGGCCCCCATCCCAATGAGGCTGCATTGGAAGGTCTCCCTTCTCCGTTTCTTTCTATCCTTGCCACTTTAGCTGGCTGATTGCTGTAGGTTTGCAAGCCTGGCTTGTTAGAGCAGCCAGGACCCAGGTTATAACCTAGTCTATTAAACACCCAGGAACATTCAGTTTTAAGAACTGGAGAGCTCCATTCAACAAAGCAATCGACCTAGGCAATGAGATTAGACTCTTCAAAGACTGCTCACGCACGCGCTTGCGCGTGCGCGCGCGCGCACACACATATACACACACACACAAACACACACGCACACACCAAGATGTTCTTAGTTGCAGAATTAGGAAGACCACATTTTATCAACATGAACCATCTTCAACCACATCCTTACAAGAAGTCTGTATTCAACAAGTCGGATGGGTTTCCCATATAAACACGATGCGGTTCAGATCAAGCAGCATCCAGCGGAGGACCAGCAACTGCTTCTTCCTCGTGGGACGAGGAGGACTTCCCAGAAGTTACCAGTGGACTTATTTTTAAGCCTCTTATTGGCCAAGTTGCCTCATCTGCCTTTTCTTAAGCCGACCTGCGGTACAAAAGAGGAGTTTCCTAACAAAATGTGTTTTCAGATGTCCATGGGCGGAGCTGGAATTATGGCTCAGTGGTAGAATGCATGCACCAAGGCCTGGGTTTTAAGAGACAGGGAGGGAAGGAAGGTTATGTCGA
Source organism: Microtus ochrogaster (assembly GCF_000317375.1). Taxonomy (NCBI): domain Eukaryota; kingdom Metazoa; phylum Chordata; class Mammalia; order Rodentia; family Cricetidae; genus Microtus; species Microtus ochrogaster. The sequence goes on along the minus strand of NW_004949107.1, from coordinate 6,501,691 downwards.
TGGCTGATAATCTTTATGTGTGCTTTTTATCTATTATGCATATACACATGAATTGATGAAATACAAGAAGATAAATAAGGTCATTGTTTTCTGTGTGGGTGGACCTTTGCAAGCTAAAATAAAAATATTGGCAATGCTTTTTATATCTTTATAACAAGCTTGTAGTATTTTTATAAGTAACAGGCCATATCTTTTTATTTATTTTAAAAATAAAATAATTTAGTGGCTGAGATAGCTCAGAGATTGAGAGTCCTGGCTGCACTTGCAGAAGACTTGGGTTCAATTCCCAGCGCCCACGTGAGGCTCACAACTGACTATAATTCCAGTTTCCAGGGGGAGCTGATGCCCTCTCTGGCCTCTTCAGGCATCGCATTTATGTGGGGCACATACACTGTAACATGCAGGTAAAACACACATACACATTAAAAATAAATTAATTAAGAAATGAAATTATTTAGAATTGAATGCAGGCAAAGGGAACCAATTTCACGCAGGAAGTGGACCAGCATTGATAAAGCGAGTAAAGGCTGTGACTGCCGAAGGCGCCCGAGTCTGTACTAAGGGAAAGAATCTATTCCAGGCTGGGGAAAGCTCGATGGTAGAGCGACTTGTCTAGCATGTGTGAGTGTCTGTGTTCAATCTCAGTGTCACAAGACACATGTGTGCAGGCATACACTCAGCTTTCCAAGAAGCCCTTCTATGTCAGACCATGTGCTGTTTAAAACAAAACTAAACTAAGTACTATGAAATCAGATGTGATGGCCCAGCTAGCTCAGAGTGCCACATTCAGAAGCATGGGCAAGAGGATCTTGAGTTTGTAGCCAGCCTGCGTCATATTGTGGGAAGAGTTATCCAGTAAGAGGTTAGTGTGCTTCGATTTATTCACTTGGAATTCAGATGTGAAAATTAGCAGTCTAAGTAGGAAGCAATAGGTTCAAAACTAAAATACAGTTTGTACTCTAAAATTAAGTGAAAATTTTTACTCTAAAAGAGTAGTAAAAAGAAAACCGACAACCTTGAAGTTACTTTTTGGGTTAATCTTATTTTGCTTTGTTTAAAGACAGGGTCTCCCATGACCCAGGGTGGCCTTGAACTTCTGATCTTCCTGCCTCCACGTTGCAAGTGCTGGGATTACAGGGATCCATGGCTACATCCAGATCTCGTATGTTGTTTTAATTCATAAAAAATCAGATTATGAAAGTAGGTCATGTGCACTGAAAGAAAGCCAGCTATAGTTGAAGCATGCCCAGTCTTCTCTGCAAGACAGAGCCTGCCTATCTCCTCCTCTCTTGTCTCTTCACTCTGTCCAACACCATGAGGGGCTCTCAACCCTCACCTCCGTCCTGTTCCCAGTGACAACCACGGTCAACAGGCCAAGGTGCGGCGCTGTCAATTTCTCCTGCATAGAGTTTTGAAAACAAGTATTTCAATGTTAGGATGCTTTTGGATTCATTTAAAGATTGCCAAAACAATACAAAGAATCCCCATACTCCCACAGCCACTTCCCTGTCATCAACATCTCATGTCGGTATGATCTCCTTTTCACAGTTGACGAGCCTGCAGCGACTGTATCCCATACTGGATTTGCACATCCTTCGATTAGACTCAATGCTCCTTCCGGCTCCAGGGTCCAGTTTGGGATCCCACCCTATACATTTGCTCAGTACATCTCCTGAAGCCCCCTCTTGGCTATGACAATTTCTCAGATTTTCCATAATTTTTTATGTCTTTGGGCACTGATTTTACATTTTGCATCCCCTCATTTGGGATATGTCTGCTTTTGATTAATGATGAGACAGGAGTCATGGGTTTAAAGAGGGGACCATTCTCAGCATATTAAGCTAAGGATACACACTATCACCATGACTCAACAATATTGGTGCTGACTTTGCCTCCTATGCAGATGGATTGCTTTGTACACACTGCCAAATGACTTCCCTGTCTTTTTCATGTCCAGGTAAGGATCGGGGGACTGGGTGTGGCCCTGGGTTTTAATAGTAGCTTAATCAGCATGACTTGGGAAGTCTAAACACGCAAGTGGCTTAAAAGAGAGACTTGCGACCTTCGTGTCGGCTACGGGCGTGGGAGGAGGATGTAGAGAGAGGAATCAAGAGAACCTGCCTACTTCTGCCTCATGCCAAACTCACAAGAGATGCTTGCCAAGGACCAAGACCAGCTGCCAACAAGGCTAAACACCCAAACCTCTTCCCGATGAACAGCAGTGACCTTCCATGGTGAAGCTTGAGTTTTGAGCTCCTGTCTCTTGCAACGGCCTGCCTGTGCCTGGTAATTCATCCCCAGCATTCATCAGGGCTGTGAGAGTTCAGGAAGACTCGGCTAAAACACAAGGAATTAGAAAAAGAAAGCGAGGAATTAGATCTGAAAATTTCCCCATCACACAGTAAGGCTTTCTTGGATTCTTCCTTGCCTTATTCAAGTGAATTATGAACAGAATTCAAATGACTTTTCCTTGAATAGAAGAATCCGGATATGGGTTCCCCCACCCCCTTTATACTGGCCTACTAGTCAAATTGAAGTAACTCAAATAGATGACAGAAAATAATAATAAAAGAATAGAATTATTTAATACTTACTAAGCATTTTATCATGTTCGAGGAGGCTATCTAGGATCCTGTAGCAACCCAGCCAGACCACAGCAAGACCTTAGTTCATAAAAGGTAAAAAAGCATGGTGGTTAGCTTATGTGCCTGCCTCATTTGATCCTCTGTTAGCTATAGTTTGTAGATGAAACATGACACCCAACGATTAAATGAGCCGAAGATCACAGCGCACAGGTGTGATGCAAAGGGCAGAGCACCTCTCCCTCCTCATTCCACACTGCTGCCCCATTCAAACCCAGCCACACCACATCTCCACTGGCCAATAAACACCACACCCTCTAGCTACACACACGGCCATGATCACCACGGTATCCGTATAGAGGGCGGGACAGGAAGCCATTATACAATCCTGCTACACTGCCCAATCACCTCAGGTCATTAATAGTGCTAACAGTGTTCCCAACAGCTTTGCAAAGTGCTAAGAACTGGAAGGTGGATGTCACAGGGTCCCAGAAAAAGGACTTACCGTTGACTCCCTTATTCCCAAAAAGATGGGGGACTCAGTAGTTCCTGAACAGGAGCAGACCCAAGGCTATTGGGAGAGCACTATCAAAAGGAGGCCTCTCTGGCAAGGATAATAATGACCTCAAATGCATGGGGATTTGAAGGTAGAGGACACGGCATGGAACATGCCAGTAATATTCAAAATGCTTAATTAGTTCAGTCTTAATCCGTCAGAAAAAGCCCTCAACCCATCAGGAGACAGACAGAACAGTAACTAACAACAAAGCGATGTTGAACAGCACCTCAGAGGTAGGGTAGCAAATGTCCAAGGGGTCCTGCATCCCCATAGGTTGGCTTGTTGCTCTTCTGATGTTGCCATGGCGGAGAGAGAGGTACCAGGTGAGCTTCTCACTGGTGGGAATACTCCATGGGAAAGAACGCTTGATACTAGTTAGTGCTTTTAAAAGCCTTGAAGTTCAGCCTACAGCGTTATTTATTTATAGACCTAGCAATGTCTTGTGCTAACATAAAACACATTTCCACGTTAATTTTAGTTTATACTTAATAAGCTTCGACATTTGACAGATTTTGCACCTAAAATAGTCAACACTTCACAAGCCTGATTAAATTCCTTTAGAGATTTCAAATCACATACACAAATATAACATTACCGAATTATCTGAAAGAACTTCAAACATCCAAAGCAGACGTAGAAATCTAGTGAGTGATTCTAGGAAAGTCTATTTACGCATGTTATGAGTAAACCAGGTTGTCTTAATAATTTAAAGCCTCAATTTAAAAAACAACAACTAGGGGCTGGAAACATGACTCAGTGCTTTAGCGCACTTACTGAGGAACTATTTGGACCTGGGTTCAGATCTCAGAATCCACATAACAAAGGGATAATGATCTTGCACAAACCTGTATCCCCAGTGCTGTGGAGAACAAAGACAGAAGGGCTCATAGGCTTGCCAGCTGCCAGCTTAGCCAAAAACATGAACTCTGGGTTCAAAGAGAGATCCCGCCTCAGAGTAACAAGATGGAGAGTAAGAGAGGCTACCCAATATCCCCTCTCTGACTTCTGCACATACACACAGAAGCACATACCTATGCATACGTGTGTGTAGGTACCACATAATGGAGAGAGAGATCCTTATGAGTAACACGAAGATTATACCTACAGAGCTTATCAAGGTTTTTGTCTTATTGCTTCATCCTAGAGTTAGGATTGTTTGTGTAGCCAAAGGGAACAGAGCGATTGTTTAAAGGTTATCACATCAACTGAATTCATGAGCTCTAGACATTGAGGTTCCCTAGGGTTCTGTCTTTGAACTTCCTGTGTCTCTATACTTCCTGGTCACCTCGGCCAGTCCCACAGCTTTAAATCCTGTGTGCCAGTGAGTCTGTCCTGTATCTCTATATCCAGTAGGTGCTAGTGTTATTTACCCATATTTCTGGTCCTCCTTTCCCAAACATCAACAGCCCTTCCTCATCCTCTTAAAGATTCATCGTGACCACATGACTGACTTTGGCTAAGAAATGTATTTCATTGCTAGTGTGAGACTTCACCTCTTTCTCTTGCAGTATCAACAGTTCAGATACTAACGCCCCTCAGTCTGCATCACAGAGGGGAACCAACATGGCTTAGAACCCTACCATGAGGAATAGTTCAGTGAGACGCCGCGAAAGACCTTCTTCCTGCCTCTAGAAAGACTTCAAATGCTAGCTCAGCATCTCCAGCCAGATGACTAGATAGCCATTTCAGGACTAATAAACTCTTGGCTAAATTTCTACTCTCCCTTCCCACCCTCCAGAAATCCCTGTGCAACTCGACCTCCCTGTATCCGCTAAATATCGTTTCCCTCTCTCCGAGGGCCCATGCTCCAATCAGTCTTCTTCATCCCTAGACTTCTCGCATCCTTTAGCAAGTCCTGGTGGCTCTACCTTACAAATACTTTCAGAGGTGAATAGCATGTCACTGTCTCTTATCTCCCTGACCCCAGGCTCCTCTCCCTTGGATAACCACAGAGCTCCCTAAGATCAGTCAAGAATACTCAAAACTCTCAAATGGCTCTCTATGTCAGTCACAGTGAAATCCAAAATTCTTAACCAATCTTTCAAGTCCTCCACATATATCTCTGACTGCAGACATTTCCAAAATGCCCCTGGAGGCAGAACTGCCCTTCTGAGACATGGTGATTGTATTGTGAGTAGACAGACATGTGCCAGTCTGTTGAACAGCAGCATCCTCTAAGATGAAAACCTTCCCAGTTGGAGGGAAGTTGAAGACACAAAGTGATAAAGAGGAGGGGATGTATTCCACCCTTCGGGGAAGCTCATTAAGCTTAAGAAGGAAACAACTCAGTGATTTCAGGAAGTCCCTGAAACTGACCACATTCACTAGGCTCCTCCCTCCCCAACCACATGTAAGCAGTAAGGATTGCAGAGACAAGAGGCTCAGAATAACTGAACCCCCTGGAAAGGACACGCCCCAGCATGCTGAGCTGTCTGCAGGCTGTGCAGTAAGTTTCAGGCTTCCAGCTTCCATGTGTGCATGTGTGTGTACACATAAGTATATATGTCATGTGTACAGGTGCCCCCAGAGGCCAGAAGAGAACATCAAATCCCATAGAGCCAGACTTGGAAGCCGATGTGAGCTGCCCAATATGGGTCTTGGGAAGCAAATCAGGTCCTCTGAAAGAGCAGCAAGCGCTCTTCACAGCAGAGCCATCTCTCCAACCCTGGGGAAGATTTAATTTGACTAAGAGTTTCAGAATTTTTTGCTCCATCACTTTGGGGAGGCACGGTGGGGTAGCTCAGATCAGTTCCAGGAGGCAGGATAGTGTGGCGGAGGCTGTTCACATCACAGCACACGGAGAGATGGAAAGCAAGGGCAAAACCAGCGGCAGGAGGAACCTTCACAAGCCTTCTCGTAGGACCCTGCTTCTGCTGGCTAGGCACCACCTCAAACATTCCACAGGTCATGGGTGTGGTGGGGGGATCTCAGCCACGCTTGCCCCACTATCTGGGGTGGTCTGATTGACACCTGTCCTAGGAGGACCCACACTATAATGACCGGGGGACTCGTGTGTGTTCTGTGTGAGTAGGTGAGCCCAAGCCTGTTCTGATGGCAATGGAAAAGGCAAATTTATAGGCCATGTAGAAACCCACTGGAGACTTCTGCCTCCCTCAGGTGAGCTCGACCCATTGGTTGGAGAAAATTCCTTGGCTGGGACCAGATTCAAAATTGGACTTAGCCAACCACTCACTACTTTTCATATCAGATCATCATCTACTCTTTTCTTCATAGAGTCTGAAATTACAGAAAGACTCTGAATCACAGGCAACTTAAACCAGGAAGGATTTCCATCATGGCCACTCATGAGTTAAAGACATTTTTAGCTCTGTACAGTGAGTGACCCAGGACCCTGGCTGTCTGTGACAAAGATTAGGTATGTTACAGACAATAAAGAATCTATATTTCATTGGTACATCAAAATTATTTCTTGACTCTACAAACCCATTTCACACAAAATTTAGAACATGCTTGTTTTAAAAATAAATTCAAATAGATTCAGTTATTCCCATAATAACGTCACTTATTTTTAGGCCAACATTCTTTATTAAGTGGAGGGGACATCTGCTATGTTCTGGGTTGGTGGCCAAGAATTACCCTACCTGAACCCACCTGTGCCTGTGAGAGCCGTGTACAGCCTCAACTTTCATAGCTAGCATACCAGAAAGTGGGTGGAGGAGCCCAGTCACAGGTCACAGTGACTTCTCTAAGATTGTCATTTGTGTCTCTCTGCTAAGGCTACCCACCCCTATAGTACCACAGGATCGAGGCTGAGGCCCAGGCTGCATCCTTTGTTCATTCTTATAAACAACTGTTTTTTAAGCTTGAGCATTTTTTAATATAGATGAGTTTCCAGAATAAAGCAGTGGCCACCAACACACTTGTCAGCCCCTTTTAACACCTTGCCCCTTCCACCTACCTCTCTGCGCATGCCACCTCCTACTAAACATCTGGAACCCGTGTGCAGATGCCATGAACTTCACCCCCAAAGACTTCTCTACCCTCTCACGAACGAGGCCACGGTTCCACTACCCAGAGCACTGACGTCACACCTAAAACTCCCACCTAGTCCATAAAACATTTGCATTCCACGCCTAGTCCATAAAATGTTTGAAATCCACACCTAGTCCATAAAATGCTTCCCAGTTGGGTCATGACTATGCTTTAGTTCCCTTTCAACCCACACTTCACTGCATCTGGTTGCTACATGGCTTTCATTTATTAACTGAAAGAATATGTGCATATAGCGGCAAGCCACTGCAGCGCTGTGCGTTCATAACTGATAGCCCAAGACCAAGCTAGCCAAAATCCCAGCATAAACAGGATAGACGGTCTCTGGGCCCCACCCATACTGAGCAGCTATGGGCAGCTGTTAGTTTCTGGGGAAAGAGAATCATTCTTTGTAATGAGTGGGGCCGATGATAGCAATTCCACACTCCAGTGGATGCTCTCATACCCGTGCATTTATAGGCAACATTAGCTAGATTTAATGAGTATTTAAAGAGAAAGACATGAAGTTCATTGTGGGATGGGTTGGGGGTATATGGGGAAAGCTGGAGGATATTTCCTCCGGTATATAATATGTGTGTGTGTTTATTTTATATTTATATTTACATTATATTTATATGTTTATTGTGAGTTTATGTTGATGGATGCTCTGTGTATATATGTGTATACGTATGATCATTTATGAACAACTGCCCAGTGTGAAAAGGCAAGCAATTGTAGCTTCCTCCTCCTTGGTATTTACAGCCTGAAGACAGCTGCCCAGAGAGACCTCCTACCCTAGCCTAGCTGACTCCTCTCTGCACTGCACACAGGAAACACGCTGAGGTTCTAGGCCACTGCGTGGTTGGTGCAGCTCCATCCCAGTGCATACAGCCCACCTGATTCCAGCTTTTGTTTGTTATTTCATCCCGTCCTTGTCCCTAGTCATGCCAAGTCTCAGACAAACAGGATAAGGTAAACAGCCAGGGCTCTTAACTGCTGAGTCATTTCTTCAGCCCAAAGGAAAGAAAAAGAAGAAAAAGTATGTACAGATGGTTGGGTCCTGCCCCAGAATTACACAAATATTGATATTGTGTTTTGTTTTTTTTTTAAACAGAATCTCATATATCCTAGGTTGGCCTCAGGCTTGCAGTGTAGCTAAGGCTAGCCCTGTACTCCTGATTCTCCTGCCTCCACCTCCCAAGCATTGGGAATGCAGATATGAAGCACATGCCTGGCTTCTTTCATGTGTAGCATTTGGAATCTGTAATTTGTAATCATTTCAAATCCTTTCTGTAGCAGCCAAGCTGGGGACCACTGGGTTCTCCTTGTACCGGTTAAAGGTATCCATGTATATCTCTCCCGGTAGACCTTAATCTACTTCAGTGAATTATTGCGCCAAATTCTAGTAAAATCTGTGACTGGCTTTCAGTGAAATTCACTTCTTTTCTACTTTATCTGCCCAAGCCTCTCACCTGTAGCCTTGCACTTAGAAAGAAGAGCAGACTTTGAACAGACTTCATTAACAGACTTTTGAACAACCCCAAATAAGATTCGGGGCTTTGCTTTAATTCTAATCCGTCCACTCAGCACCCTTGTAAACACACCTTAATTAAATAATGGCAGGAGGAGGGAGGAAAGGCTCATCTGTTGAGATCTAGGGTCCCCAGCTCTGGTCTAGCCTCAGAATATGCCTGTTAGCCAACCACTCAAGCCCTTCACCACCACCCCTGAAGGTGGGAAATTGAGGCAAGATCTTCCTCCGTAGGTCAGGCAAGTCTGGAGTTCTCCGTATTCACACTGCCCTCAAACCCAGAGTCCTTTGTCATAGCTCGCAAGACCTGGACACACAGATCTGGGCCACTATGCCTGGGTCCAAACAAGTAACTCTTATCTTCTTTTACAGATGGAGGGAGTGGGCTCTGTTGTTCTTGATTTGGACTCGGTTTGTGGTTGTTTTGAGACAGGTTGTTCTGTAGACCAGGCAATATTGGGACTTAACTGTGTAAATCCAGCTAGCCTTGAATTTAGTATCTAGTCCAGGCTGATGTTGAACATTCAGTGATCCTCCTGCCTCCGACTCTGGAATGCTGAAATTTCAGGTATGAGCCACCATCTCAGCTTTTACTCCCCTAACCCCAGCTCTAGGGGCCTCACAGAGTCCTTTGCTCTCCATGACTCCATAGACATCTTGTTGTATCATTGAATGAAATCTCTACATTCAAAAATTCGCCCACAAATCCTAGACACCAGACTAATTACATCCCATTTGGTTAGCTCATCTTCTACAGTGCTTCTGCCTTATCGGGTTTCTCAAAGAAGAAGGCATTGGCTAACGCACTTCAGCTGTTTCCTAAAACTAGGGACGAGGTTTCTGCTTTGGCTTCAGCCTGCCTTTTCCTCCATTCTGGCCAAATTTACAGCCTCTGAATCACACACACACACACACACACACACACACACACACATACACACACACACACACACACACACACACCCCTGCACGTACTAGTGAGATCACAATATTTGTCTGTTTTTCCTATTCCACTTAGCATAGTGTCCTTCAGGTTCATAAGGTTTAGGTTCCATCAGATTCAGCAGTTGAAATGGTCCTCTTATCTATCGATTCATCCACAGATGAACACTTAATTTGCTTCTGTCTCTTGGATGTTGTGAGTAGGATCACAGATGTTGGCCTGGTGAGATGGCTCAGTGAGCACAGGCACCTGCCACTGACAGTCTGAGCTCCATCCCTGAATACTCGTGAGGAGAGAACAGACTCCGATGAGTTCCTGTATCCACAGGAAGTGCCATAGCACCCAAGTGCCCAGACACAGAATAAATCAGTGTAAAATATTAAGTGCCAGTTAATATTAATAAATGAACTCAGCATGCTGAGTTTACCTGCTTTGACTATACCTGGAATTCCTAGGTCAAATGGCTTTTAAATTTTTAAGGACCTGCCATACTGTTTTCTATAACACCGTACTAATTTACACGCACACCAACAAAGCCCAAGGTTCCCTACCCACACATCCTCATCAGAACAGGGTTTTCAGGGTTTTTGTTATTGTTGTTTGTTTGTTTTTTGTAATAGCCATTCTCTCTCTTACTCAAGATCTCTCTAGGTAGCCCAGGCTAGCCTTAAACTCTGAAGCTTCCTGCCTCAACTTTCCAAGAACTGGGCCTGGGGTTCCAGGCGTGGACTTGCCATACCTCGTTCAACAACAGGTCCTGCTACAGATGTAGAATCTTACCACAGCTATAACTTGTTTTCTCTGGCAATCGGTGATGGTCATTCGCGTCTTTGAGAAACGTCGCTTCAACTCCCACCCCATTTTCCAGTCAGGTTATTTGGTTTTCTTATTATTAAGTTCTTTGAATTTCTTACGTCTTGGGGAGTTAACCCCTTATCACGTAGTTCTCCAGTATATCAGTCTTAATTTGCTTCCTATTGCTGTGATAAAACGCTCTGGGGAGGGAAGGACTTACTTAGAACTTTCAGGCTACATACACTTGATGGCCAAGGAAAATCAAGACAGGAACTCAAGGCGGGAGTCTGGAGGCGGAGCTGACGGAGTGCCATTTCTGGGCTGGCTCCTCAAGGCTTGCTCAGCCTGCTTTCTTATACACCCCAGGATCACCTGTCCAGAGCGGTATGGCCTGGGCCATCTCACACCAACCGTTAATCAAGGAAATAAAGCACAGGCTTGCCCACCGGTCAGGAAAGTGGCACATTCACTCAGTTGAAGTTCCTTCTTATTCCCAAAGGACTCTGTCGAGCAGACAGAAAGCTAGACAGAGCACATCCTCCCATTTCAGAGGGGGCTTGTTGCTGTGTTAGTAGTCTCCTTTGCAGTGTAGTTTTTTTTGCTTGAACTAATTTTAATGGTCAAGTTTTGTTATTGTTTGGCCTGTGATTTGGAGAGCATATTTAAAAAAAAAAAAAGACATTTCCCAGAAATATATCAATGATCTTTCTAACTCTCTTCTGGCAGTTTTACAATTTCAGATTTTACATTTAAAACCTTAGTTCATTTTGATAGATTTCTGCAGTGTGTGGGGCGGGTCTAATTCTAGTCACTGCATACGGATATCCAGTTTTCCGAGTACTGCCATTGAACACTGTCCAAAGAAACTTTCTAATAGACTTCTTCAAAGAGATACAAGAGCTACCAGGCTTCTAAAAACAGTGACTTTCATGATGCAGGGCCCACAACACATGTCCAGAGGCACAAGGCAAGAGGGCCAGATGAAGCCTGATGTTGACAGGCCAGGAACGTCAGGATGAAAAGTGCGTTAATTCCGTGGATGTCGATGGAAGTTTTTCAACAAGGAGCATCGATCTACCATTATTCTCAGGTGCTTTTTGATTGATTGATTGATTGATTGATTGATTGATTGATTTTTGACATGGTCTCATATACACAAGGCTGGCCTCACCTCAAACTGCCTGTGCAGCTGAGGATAACCCTGATATTCTCGCCTCCACACTCCCATTCCCCCATCTCTGAACTTCTGGGATTGCAGTCAATCACCACCAAGTTCAGGGACTGAACCCAGAGCCTTGTGCATGCTAAGCCAGAACTCCGCCAAGTGAGCTACAGCCCTAAAGCCTTTTCTATGCTTCCGTAGTGACATCAGCCCCAAGTTTTCACGGTGCCAAATAAAGATTCTATCTCTTGCAGCTGGGTGTGGTCATTTGGCTAAGTTCTCATTAATGAATATAAAGAAATAATGTGGGTTTTGTTGTTGTCGGTTTTGTTTGTTTTTGTTTAAAAAAAAAAACTCTCACTATATAACCCTGGTTGACCTGTAGCATCCTAAATAGATCGAGCTCTGCCTCCTAAAGCTAGGATTATAAGGATGTGCCTCCATGCCTGGCTTTTTTTTTTTCTAAGATAAAGTAAGAATTCATGTCTTCACTGCCACCGTGCCTCAAGGAACATTACCCTGGAACAAATGTAAAACACAGTGAGAAATCATAATCACTGATGGCACAGCCTGCTTAGAACAATTCGGATGACCAGACAAGAGAGGAAATAATTGAGTATAGTTGTTCATGCCTCTAATCCCAACACACAGGGGTCTGCAGGCTCAAGAGTCCAATCTGAGCTTCAAGGTTAGTCTAGGCTACATAGCAAGACTCTCTCTTAAAAGGAGAGAAGCTGGAGAGATGGCTCAGCAGTTAAAAGCACTTACTGCACCATCTAGGGGACAAGAGGTCAGATCCTAGTCCCATGCTGAACAAATTGGAGTCCTGCGCTCTCCTAGAATTTCGGTCCTAAGGGTGGCAGAGGCAGGAGGGTAATTGGGAGCTGGATGACTTCTAGCTTAGTCAAGTGATCACTGGCCCTGGGTTCAGGAAGAGACCCTGTCCTAAAGGAATAGTGGAGCATACACAAAGTCCTGGATTCAGCCAAGTCAGGTGGCACACACCTATGACTCCAGCATTTGTGTGCTGGAGTCAGGAGGATTAGGAATTCAAGGTCATCTTTAGCTACCTAGAGAGTTCAAGACAACCCAAAACAACAACAACAACAACAACAAAATCTCAAAATTTCAAAAGCCTTGCTAAGGGGGTTGGAGAAACAGCTCTGTGAGTAGGAGTTCAGATCCTAGCACCTGCTCAAAGAACTGGATGTGGCCATGCACTCCTGTAACCCCAAGGCTGTGGTGCAGAGACAGGAGGATTCCTGTGACTTATTGGTCACCAGCCTGGCTCTAAGTTCAGTGAGAGGCCCTGTTTTAAAGGAATAAGACAAAGAATAATAGAACGAGAAACCTGGCACCCTCCTCTGGCCTCCACAAAGGTACACACATATACATCAGAAAATAAATACATAAAATAGTAATTGTTTAATACTTAGATTTAGAAGACTGGAAATAAACAAGGTGCAGTGACACATACATGTTTTTGGAAAGTAGAGGCAGGGAGGCTGAGTTCAAGGGCTGCTTGGGTTACATGGGAATAATCTGCCAAAAAATATCAGGAATCATCGGAAGTGGAAGAGAGAAAGGACCCGGTAAACGTTACAAAAGGAGTGTCCTTGGGTCTTGACAACTGACCACTGAGAGAAGATTGCAATTTGAAGGTTCACAGAGGCAGATCATAATGACGGTGGTAACAGAAACGGGTGAGCAGGCTGGAGGGAGGCGATCATAAATCAGTTCTGAGTGTGCCGAGTTGAGAGGCTGCAGGATGTCTGGGTGGAGGTGTAAATCGGACAGCTGGAAACCCACTTACGGAGCGTGCCTTCAGTCTTTGCATAAGAGTTACAAAGGGAGGAAGAGATACGTGGAAGTGAAGAGTATGGGCCTGTAGAAATTACTCAACCTTGCACACTGAGAGATAAATCATGTTCTGAGGAACAAGATAAAAACCTGTACAGGTCCTCATCTATTGTGCACACTACCCTCCCACCAATAAGCCTCTGCTTCAACAAGTTCTACCCAACAGCTAAAGGCCTTCAAGTAGGGAGCTTTTTGCTTTCTCAAAAATTGGACAACGTCTTAAAGTTCCTTACGAGGTGATCTTGATTTGCACACAGGTATCCGTTATGACATGCTTTAAGGATTACTTTTCTGCACATTGTTTTCATCATTAAGTTAGCTACACCTAAGACTTTCTCGGGCATCTGGGCGGGGGTAGGATAAGCTATACGTTAAATTAAATGAATAAGTTATACATTAAATGACTGCAGCAGTTCCCCTTCTATTCTGCTGTGGTCAAGATAGTAAATAAAAAATAGCAAATAAATTAATTCTTAAAAAATATCCTGCCAGGCTATGGTGGCGCGCGCCTTTAATCCCAGCACTGGGGAGGCAGAGGCAGGCAGATCTCTGTGAGTTCGAGGCCAGCCTGGTCTACAAGAGCTAGTTCCAGGACAGCCTCATAAGCTACAGAAAAACCCTGTCTCGAAAAAAAAAAATCCATTGACTGTAACCACATGAAACCGTTTTTCAGACTGGCCAAACACCTGGTTGTGCTGTTGTCATGCCAAGTCTGGAGCCCTGGGAGGAGATAGTTAAAACAGAGCTCTGTTTCTCTGAGTTTTGCGTCTTACACCAGGCTGTTGCCCAGAGACCCGAGGAACCGCCCGGAGTGAGCTGGTGCTTGCGATGGCGCAACCTTGATGCTGGAACCCACCGGGAGTCCCCGGCCACCTAAGAGTTAAAAGTTCTGCTAGAGTCCTCTGTGTGCACGCGATGAGACTTTCTCATCCACCCACTCCTTTGTCTCTGCACCGAAGCAAGTTTCACCTCACGGAAGCACACAGGACCCTTGGAAGAAAGGATTTCCCGCAGGAGGGAGAGTGGACCGTCCCTGACACAAAGCGGAGGGCGGGCACTCTCGTCCACCGACCGGGGTGAAAACACCGCGGCGTTCCGTGCACACCGCGAGGCCCGGACGGTGTGCAGCGTGGAGAAGCCCTGGAGGGTGTCTCTCGAGCCGCTCCTCCGCCTACACTGGGAGCCGCTTCCGTTATCCAGAACGGGAAGCGACCGAGCGACAGGATTGGCCGACAGCCGCACGCCCCGCGGCCTCGGAAGAGCCCCGCCTGCTTGTCTCACTCCCCTGGCCGTGCCTCTAGGAGGGCGGGGCCTGGGAAAGTCGGGGGCCCCGAGTCTCAGGGCTCTGATTGGTCGTAATCTCGGGGGCGGGGCGATATGGGCGGGGCCGGAGCTCCTTCCTAGGCTGCAGCCTCCCGCGCGCCTCCAGCGTTGCATCATCTCCAGCCAGCAGCAGGTCTGAAAGAAGGCTGGGCGCGGCGCGGTGGGCTCTGCCTCGGTTTCAGCCCACAGCCCACCTCTCTCCTCATCTTTCTAGAAATTGTTCCTGTAGGGACTCACTGAGTTACGGAGCCGCAGCTGGCTCAGGCCCCTGTCTCCGCCTGATCCATTCATTGAAAGCCGGTCTTTTCTCCGAGTCCAAGTTCCTTGCGTGCTGCAGCTTGGAGCGGCGGGCAGCGACATGGAGAAGAGCAGCGAGACCAACGGCTACCTCGACAGCACCCAGGCAGAGCCTGCAGCCGGGCCCGGCACGCCCGAGCCGGCGGCTGGCAAAACGCGACGGTGCGCTGGCTTTTTTCGGCGCCAGGCGCTGGTGCTGCTCACTGTGTCGGGGGTGTTGGTGGGCGCCGGCATGGGCGCGGCGCTGCGGGGGCTGCAGCTCACCCCCACTCAGATCACCTACCTGGCCTTCCCCGGCGAGATGCTACTCCGCATGCTGCGCATGATCATCCTGCCGCTGGTGGTTTGCAGTCTGGTGTCGGGCGCCGCCTCCCTGGATGCCAGCTCCCTCGGGCGTCTGGGCGGCATCGCGGTGGCTTACTTCGGCCTCACCACGCTGAGCGCCTCTGCACTCGCGGTCGCCTTGGCGTTCATCATCAAGCCAGGGGCGGGCGCGCAGACCCTCCAGTCCAGCAGCCTGGGACTGGATGACTCGGGGTCTCCTCCGGTCTCCAAAGAGACGGTGGACTCTTTCCTCGACTTACTCAGGTAAAGCTCTCCGCCACGTACACTCACATCACCTAGAGTTTATTCCTTTAACGTGAAATATCAAAATTGCCCCCCGGGCTGCATGCTAGTCACACCTTTAAAGACTGGAGGCCACAGCTTTTGGCTGGAACTACTCTTCCGTTAGGTCTACTCTTTAGACATGGGCTGCTCTCACTAATTTTTTTTTTTTTAATTGTACCCATCATGACTCGAAAGTGTTTTCTCCCCGACAGTACCTCAAAGCGTCTGGCACATTGAGTGACATTTGCCTGTGGAGCCATTTCAGTCTGAGGCTTCTCTGCCCTTGGTCTGTGAAGGAAGTTGACAATTTTCTGCAGAATTGTGGATGTGTCCAATAATAATAAACCTGGAGTTAGTTATGTGGGGCCCGTTGCCCAGATACATAACTCTCCCTTCGGCTTGGGACAGGTTGGTGACTCCATCAGGACAGGTGGCTAACGTTGTTTCTTTGTAGGAAGGTGTGAGATCCAGAAGGTTAAGAGTCAAGTCTTCACTTAGCTTTGCTGGGTTTTTTTGTTTTGTTTTGTTTTGTTTTGTTTTGTTTCACTCGGAGGTTGTATTTCATCCCGAGATGATGTGGTGTAGTTTCCAGAGCTTCACCTCTGCGTTTCTACACTAATCCAAAGTTCACAGATGGGGAAACAGCAGCCTGCAGGCATTTACTTATCCAACCAGGTCCATTTGAGTAAGGAGTCCAGCTGGCTCCCCTTCCAGATTTTTGAGTTTTAGTGGTATGTTTTGTCTTGAGTCACTGCTGAGGTGGTGAGAACCAGAAAACTCTGGGCCAGCGACTTGCCTTTCCCCTGTTTCCATGTCTTCATCTGGAAAATGTGACAACTGTCTGCCACTTAAGAAAGTGATTGTTCATCTAAAACAAAATTTAAAAGCTTGAGACATGGTATTGAGAGAAAAAAAATCTGATGAGAAAGACCAAAAAAATTCTTGCAAACAGAGCAAGTGGAGGTAGCTTATGGGGTCAAAGGGATTGGAGCCTTTGGTCCCCGCCAGGCAGGTCGATAGTCTGAGAGTTTTAAGGGTTGAGAAGTAACTACAGTTACTTCTGGGTTAGAGGTGAGACCTGCTGAAATCCAGAGCCCCTTTGGCTTGTATCAGGGAGGAAAGGCAATTGTGGGGGGTCCCAGGATTCTTTTTTTTTAATGATCTGTGGCCCAGGATGTTCATCTGTGCATCTCTTGGTAATTCACAGCGAACTTTCAGAATGTTCTTTCATCTCTGAAACTGGCCAGAAATTGGGGCCTCAAGGCATGAAATACACCTCATTGCCATCAGAGAAAGGACTTCTAGTGCTTTACTGCTGTGGTTTTAGACCCAAGCCCTTTGGCTCCTGCTTTCTAAGGGGATGGTGACCCAGTGCCATGGCTTAAGGGTCAATAAGGGTCAATGTAGGTGTAACTTCTCAGTGACAAGGGCCACACCCGGCACAGAGAAGGCGTGGAAACACTTTCTCTGGCCTGTGAGGGTGGAATGGTGTTTTCTAAGATTTCTCCCAACTAGCTCCACTTGATCAGGGCAGGACAGGAGGTACAATCCTGCTTCCAGTCTAGGAAACTGAGCCGAACATTAGGGATGAGAGGGCTCTCATGGAGACAGAGGTCCATGGAGGACACTCAGGAGGCAGAGGCCAGAGCATCTCCAGCGTTGAGACCAGCCTGGGCTACTAGTGAAATCTTAACCAAGAGAGGGGTTTATAGTT
Organism: Microtus ochrogaster; assembly: GCF_000317375.1. Classification (NCBI taxonomy): domain Eukaryota; kingdom Metazoa; phylum Chordata; class Mammalia; order Rodentia; family Cricetidae; genus Microtus; species Microtus ochrogaster. The sequence continues at coordinate 6,484,326 of NW_004949107.1, read as the reverse complement.
CTGTGGGAGAGGGCTTGTCTGGCATACTGAAGGCCCTGAGTTTGACCCTCCTCACCAGGGATGGGGGGCTTAGGAGAACAATGGGTCTTGTGCCCCGTGGTTCCTGGCCGTTTATCTTGCTCATTCCCCAAGGCAGAGTGTATGATAATGGTATTACGTGGCTGGTCTAATGCCACTGTCTCACTGATGTTTGCTGTGAGCAAAAGAGGAACTAAGAAGAGGAACTGCCATTCAGCTAGGTCGGTGCCTATTCCTTCCAACTGGGCCTTTGGATGACGCACTTGAGTGATGGAACAATTGCCTCTATCTGCTCAGATTTGATTTGATTCCAGTATCTTGACAGGAAACAGGCCCAAACCACCTGGAAGTATTTCCTGGGCTTAGGGAGTCTCTAGATCAGTTTTTTCCCCCATTTTTGTTGTTTTGTTTTTGTTTTTAGACAAGATTTCACATACTGGCCCTGGCTGTCTTGGAACTCACATAGCTCAGGCTGGCCTCAAGCTTGAGAACACGCGCATGCCTGCTATTATCACCAACACCAGCCCCGCCAGTCTCCCATCCCAGCCCTTCCTCAGCTTCCATCCTCATAGGGGGTGCCAAGATCTGAAGGGAGACATCTTTGTTAACCAGCTCTGAGACAATAAACACCAGGGCTAATAAATCCCTAGCAGATATACATACCATGCCTTATCCTGTTCGGGAGTCTTTGAAGTTCCCACAGACTTAGTAAAGAAGTTTTGAACTTAAATAAAAGGAAATCCTTCTGAAGCAGCAGCAACAGCAAGGAGCAAAAGTTCACGATTTCATATTCTTATAGAGAACGGGGAAATGCGTATACCACCCTTGACAATAGATCAGAAGGACAGACAGCGCCAGGTGTATACAGAAAAAACGTTTTTGAAGTTTTTCCACACGGTGCTTGTGGGTCTTTGGCACCCCAACTGAGCTCTCCATTTGCCAGTCCAGATGTGCCTCACACCTGGTTTCTTGTTTAAGTGAGATATCCAGAGATTCGTACTATTCTGTGAAGAACTGTCCATTCGCTCTGCCCAGGTTTGGCCAGGGTGACTGACTCTCTGGATTGAATGGTACACTCAGCATTTTTGTGTTTGCATTTTGGCCCATAGTTAGACATACTTTTTATAGTACGGCATGATATATATACATATATATATATATATATACTCCCCAGATGCATGCACACAAATCACAGCAAGTTTACAGTAAACACTGTTTTCAGTGTGGTACTTGATCCCTTCTAAAATGCTGCCAATAAATTGATTTTTGTGGCCAACTCATGTGTGAGACACTTTGATCTAATGCCTGAACGGTGTTCTGCAACTCAAGGCAAATTGGGATCAAACAACAGAAAGAAGAGAGATGGAAAGCTAGGTAAGATGAAGAGTCCCAGGGTTAGAAACACAGCAGGGCATGGTGGTGCAAGCCTGTAACTCCAGCTGTTGAAAGCAGAGACAGGATGATCGGCTACATAAAACTGTATTTCAAAACAAAAACAAAAAACCTATGCTCAGGGAGATCTAGTGCATCTAGAGGTGAGTCCAGAAAGACTGTTTGGTATTTCAGATTCTGGGTCTCAGAACTGCATGTGTGTGCTGCCCAGCGGGGACATACATTAGTCATGTGTAGTTACTTAATGAAATTAGGACCAGGGAGGTAGCTCAGTTGGTAGAGAGCTTGCCTAGAATTCTAGCATGAAGCCTGGGTTTGACCCCAGCACTACATAAAGGTAGCATTTGCCTGTGATCCTTGCACTTGGGAGGAACAAAAGTTCTAGGCCATCCTTAGTGGCATAGTCAAGGCTAGCCTACAATACATGAGATCCTGTCTCAAAATAGAATAATAAATTTACAAGTAAGTAAAATTCCATTCCCTCAGTTGCATTGTTAACTGATTATCAATGTCCAGTCTAGGTGTTTTCAGGTTATTGGCCTCTTATTTGAGGAATTAAAATAAAGGGTTATACTGACCTACAAAGTAGTAAGGAAACTTTATTTGAAAGCCAAGGGATAGTACCAATTAGAAAGAAAACAGCAGGCCACATGAGTGAGGTTACTCAAGGGCCCCGGTTACAGTTTGAGACTGCCTTTGGCGGGATTCAAGAGAAAGAAGAGGAGCCTGAAAAATAGCTCAGTAGGTCAAAGCACATACTGAACTCTTGAAGAGTACCAATTTTGGTTCCCAGTAGTCATATTGTAGCCTCCAGCCATCCGAAACTCCTGGTTTAGGGGATCCAATACCCTCTTCTCACCTCTTCAGGCACACATACACACATGCACATAGCCGGGCGGTGGTGGTGCATGCCTTTAATCCCAGCACTCGGGGGGCAGAGGCAGGCGGATCTCTGTGAGTTCGAGACCAGCCTGGTCTACAAGAGCTAGTTCCAGGATAGGCTCCAAAACCACAGAGAAACCCTGTCTCAAAAAACAAAAAACAAAAACACACACACATGCACATAAAATATATTAATAAATCAAATAGAGAAAGAAGAGTTTGGCTGCTAAGGGGCATAGCATGGGTGGCTGTGTTTTAACTTACAGTCTTTTGATTGACATTAATGGATGGCACTTGGGGCTGTTATGAATAACACAATGTAAACCTTTGTTCCCTGTGCATATTTTCTATAATGTATCTAATTGTAATCATATGCATTCCCAATTAAGCACATGTATAAGACAGTAAGTAGTTTTCCTTCCTAACAATTCATGCAAAGGACACGGTTTGTCCTATGCTCATTCACACAAACTAGTTCTGGAGAGACTGGTCCTCCTACCCTCTTACAGGAGGTATTGAAAATACGTTTGAATAGAACCTGTTTGTGTTTGATGTTCATTGAGGGGAGGAGAAACTTAGTCCATTGTTTGTGGTGGCATGTGATATAGCTTGATGCCAGTGGAGAAGGACTTACGTTGCTAACATTGCCAGGTGCATTGTTCAGAGGCGTGTGTATACACAGGATATGTAGGTAAAGAGCCTGGGTTGTCAAGCGTATCATTAGATGGAAGTATGCATAGCCCAAATTGAGCGGAGTCCCAGCCTGCAAAGCTATGCTTGCCTGCTTCCAGAAGTTTCCAGTAGCCACAGTCACCACTGGGCAATACTCAAACGAATACTCCTACTGGTCAGGGCTGGTCCAGGTAAAGCCACAAAGGGAAGGAGATCAACTTCATGACTCTGGGCCCTGGGAAGGTGAAAAGTCACCTTCAGAATCCTTTGCCACTCGCTCGGTGTTGAAAGCCCACGAAGTGGGGAGAGCGCCTACAGAGGAAGCTTTGAAGGAATGTTCCTGGAGTCCAGGAGTGTGGGCTGAGATGAGTATCTGTGCTTTCCCGCTGCAGTCCCTGGGAGCCAGCCAGAGGGAGGCCCTCCAACCCCTGGTGCCTAACAGCCAGGGCCCAGAGTGAAAGAAGTAGGTTTTAGGTGAGCGCTGTTAATCTTGCTGTCGACTTAAACAGATTGAGGAGAACCTAGGAAATGGGGAAGGCACGCTCCTAAATGTGGCTGTAAGGGAGTTTCCAGGGGTGGTGGGTCGTGAGGTTTCTGATGTAAGGAGTGGATAATTCACCGATGGACTTGAAATCTGAATGGGTTGTTAGGGGGCGGTGGGACTGGAAGAGCCTGACAGGAGAAGGAGCTCCCAGGAGTCAGTGTTCTTCGGAGCCGGTCTCGCCTAGCTCCGGAGCTCTTCCTCTGCTTCCTGTCTGCTGGGATGTGAGTTGCTCCACCGTGCCTTCCCTGCTGTGAAACACTGAACCTTAGGAAACCTTGGAGTCAGTAAATAATTCCTCCCTTGAAGTTGTTCTCTCGTGGCGTGTAGACACGGCTTCGAGGAAGCTAGCACGCGCATGCGCACATGCGCACACACCCACACAAGGGCTTGAGATCTGTTACTAAGAATTTGGCCATCCTGTGTCTCATCAGCGTGCTTCTTCAGTATGGATTTGCTTTGACTCCTTTTGCCCAGGACCGTGCTGCTGAGATGCTCTGTGTTGTGTTTATCAGCTGGGTTCTTTTACTGCCAGCTAGTGCTCGGCTGTATTGATCTACCACATCTGCTCTCTCATCTGTGATGGACATGGTGCTGGGGCTCTTAGCAGCGATGCTGTCATGGGCACAGGTCCTCCTGCAGATACATATTTCCACTTCTCTTGGACAGAGACCCAGGCATACAGTGCTGAGTCATGCTGAATGTATTTGAACTGCCAAAATACACTTGAGTTCTTTTGACCTTTACCCTTTTTTCTTTTTGGAGGGGCAGCAAGGGCGGGGGGGGGGTGTCAGGAGTTCTTTTGCCTGTATTATATCTATATCTTAGGAAGCATTTGCATGGCAAATTATTCCCTGTAGGAGGGAAAGATTTTCCTAGTTGGGGTTTCTATTGCTGTGATAAAACACTATGACCCAAGCAACTTGGAGAGGAAAGGGTTTATTTAGTTTATACTTCAAATCACTGTTCCTCGTTGAAGGAAGTCAGGACAGGGCCTCAAACAGAGCCTGGGGGCAGGAGCTGATGCAGAGGCCATGCAGGACTTTCCTGGACCACTAGCCCAGGACTGACACCACCCATAGTGGGCTGGGCCCTTCCCCATCATCCACTAATTAAGAAAATGCCCTACGGCAGGATTTTAGGGAGGCAGGTTTTTTTTTTCTCTCTCAACTGAGGTTTCCTCCTTTCCAATGACTCTAGCTCATTGGTTCTCAACCTTCCTAATGCTGAGACCCTTTAATACAGTTCCTCATGGTGTAATGACCCCCAACCATGAAATTATTTTTTTTAATTTTTTTATGGTTTATTTAACTTTATTTTATGTGCATTGGTGTGAAGGTGTCAGATCCCCTGCAACTGGATCTTCAGACAGTTGTGAGCTGCCATGTGGGTGCTGGGAAATGAACCCCGGTCCTCGGGAAGAACAGTCAGTTCTCTTAACCGCTGAGCCACCTCTCCAGCCCCCATGAAATTATTTTTTATTGCCGCTCCATAACTGTAATCTTGCTACTGTTGTGAATCAAAACGTACATACCTGTGGTTTCCAATGGTCTTAGGTGACCCCTGTGACCCCTGTGAAAGGGCTAGCTTGTGTCAAGTTGACATACAACTAGTCAAGTCCGAAGGTGGAGGTTTTCTGGCTTGGCAGTCTCCACAACTTCCTTGTCCTCACAGAAAGGGAACTCTCTGGCCAGCTGGATCTGGGAACTGAGAACTGGCAAGTAGTTGGTAAAGACAGGGAAGGCTGGCATGGGCTCTCGCTGCCCCGGAGGAGACTAGCAAACAGAAGCCGATGCCAGACCTAGCCACAGGATGCAGATGCGACAGGAAGTTGGTTTGTAAGGGAAAGACGGTAAATGCATTGCTGTTCACAGATATACCAGATACTACCCAATATAAGTTGCTAGTTTATCTTTCAAAATAAGGAGGGGGAGGGGTATGTAACCCAGGCCAGTCTTAAACTCACGATATAGCCAATGACGACTTTGAGCTTCCTATCCTCCTGCCTACACCTCCCAAGGGCTTGGGTTCTAGGTATGTGCCCAGTTTAAGTGCTGCTGGGGACCAAATCCAGCTCATCCATGCTATCAACTGAGCTACACCCTCAGTCCACATCTGCTTGTTTAAAGAAAATATGCCCAAGGTGGGAATTTATCACAGTTCTCAACAATTAATTCAGCCAAGAATCATCATTGTTCTGCTCTCATGTAGGCGAATACTTGCTGGTTGTCCTTAAGGATACAGAAAGTGATTCAAGCATCGTAAACCAGGAGTTGTGGGGAGCCTGTAAATGCTGGCTGCCCTCTGGAAGCACAGTGAGAGTTCTAAAGAAGTTTGGGGGTTGGTTTTCATCTCATTTATACATTTGTCGCTCTCTGGTACCACATAACAATGGACTGCAATCTAGCAGCTTAAACCCCATCCAGATATCATCTCAGAGACCTGTGAGGTAACAATCTTGGCATTCGGCCTCCTTCTGTTAGAGGACTCCAGTCCAGGCATCAGCCAGGCCCGGGCTCTCATCTGAAGGCTCATCTCGGGGAGACTTACTCTGGAGGATGTTGGCAGAACTTAGCTCTCTGAGGTTTGGATTTAGAGCCATGGTTCCTACTTGGCTGTTGGCTGGAAGCCACCCTCAGTTCCTCGTCAGGTGGGGCTTTCCAGAAGAGCTGCTTCCTGTAGCCAAGTGCGTGAGCTCAGACGGCTGGCAGGAGAGCATGCTAACAGGATGGGAAGCTCCCGTGTTAGGTAACCAAACGGTGGAAGGAATGTCCTATCGCTTTTGGAGCAGTGTACCAATTACAAGGAAGTCATCGACCCCATCACACAAGGAAAGGGGATTATGCAAAACCGAATACCAAAAAGCTTTCTTAGATTTCCCGCCATAGGGTTATAACCACACCATCCTGGGTCAGCACCCCAGTGCTGTCTGTTTGTGTGTTTGCTTCTTGTCCTGTTGCTGTGATAAAAAAAAAAAAAAAAAAAAAAAAAACACCCTAACAGAAGCGACTTACCCTAACAGAGGAGACAAGGTTTATTTGGCTTCTAGTTCAAGGTAGAGTCCACCAAGGTGGGAGGAGCCTGAAGCAGCCGGGCACATTGCCTCCACATGAGAAAACAGAATAGTGAACATGTGTGCTGAGCTCATGCTCTCTTTCTAGTCAATCCAGGACCCCATGGGAACGGCTCTACCCACTTTCAGGCTGTTAAGATAATCCCTGAAAGGAATGCCCTTTCTCCCACGTGCTGCTAGATGCTGCAAATTTGATAATGAACTCACCATCTCACATCAACGACAGGATGCCTTAGGATTTCTGTTGTTTTGAAGAGATATCTTGGGGCTGGCTTACAGTTCAGAGGTTTAGTCCATTATCATCATGGCAGGAAACACGGCAGCATGCAGGCAGACATGGTGCTGGAGAAGGAGCTGGGAGTTCTACATCTTGATCTGCAGGCAGCAAAAGGAGACTGTGTTTCGCACTGGGCATAGCTTGAGCATCTAAGACCTCAGAGCCCTGGCTGGCTTTTGGGACCCTATTCCTCATACTGTGTTGCCTTGCCCAGTCTTAAAGAATGGACAGGTGCTTAGCCTTACTGCAACTTAATATGCCATGCTTTGTTGATATCCATGGGAAACCTGCCTCTTTCCGAACAGAAACGAAGGTGGAGTGGATTGGGTCAGGGGCAAAAGGAAGGGGGGGGAACTGTGGTCAAGATGTAAAATAAATTAATTAATTTAATTAAAAAAAAGATATCAAAGCCCACCTCCACAGTGATGTACTTCTTCCGGTAAGGCCACACCTTCTAATAGTGCCACTCCCTGTGGGCTAAGCCTGAGAGCATGGGGGCCATTTCTACTCACACCACAAGAGTCAGAACTGGTGGGAAAGCCCAGCATCAGCATCTGTGTAATGATGACCCTGAGCCTTTCATCCTTCCAGACTTCCCGTTCCTGCTGGAAGTACACAGCTGGAGTGTGGTAGCATGTAAATCAGTACCAGCATCCTACACAGAGCCTGGCTCCAAAGGGGATACTCCCAGCAAGTGGGACGCAGAAGCACGTGAATCTCCGGGGGTTCAAAGCCAGCTTAGTCTATATAGTGAGATGTCTTTTAAAAAAAGAAAAAGACATCAATAAAAATTATTTTAAACTTAGTTCTTTTAAAAACTCATTTATGAGCCGGGCGGGGGTGACGCACGCCTTTAATCCCAGCACTCGGAGGCAGAGGCAGGCGGATCTCTGTGAGTTCAAGGCCAGCCTGGTCTACAAGAGCTAGTTCTAGGACAGGAACCAAAAGCTACAGAGAAACCCTGTCTCGAAAAATAAAAAATAAATAAAAAATAAAAAAACTCATTTATGCTCTTAACCACTAAGAACCACTCTCCAGACACCCAGAAATGCAGGGCTGGAGAAATGGTCAGTGGTTAGAGTGAGCACTGCATATCATGGGGAACCAGAGTTTGGCTCTCAGCACCCATGGAACAAACCAGGCACCCACATATGCCTTTAACCCCAGCTCTGAGGAGGAGAAGGGATAGAATTGCTGGGATTCGGGGATTTGTTTGCTCCAGATTGAGTGAGAAACCTCTTCTTACAGAAATAAGGTTGCGAATGTGTAGTGGCGTAAATGAATGCAGACGGATTGTAAAAAAGTATACACAGCTTTAATGGTGAAATTAGACTTACAGTACCACGGTTCCCGCGGAGAACAGGACAGGAAACAGAAGGGCCCGGCAGATTTATAGGTAAACATTCGCCTGAGATGGACACGCCCCCTAAGGCTGGGCTTAACCCTATATCTCCCCCTTTTGTCTAAATAAGACAGAACTAAACCAAATGCAACTATAACAAATAATAAATATAACAAACAATATTGAGAACAAAAGTTTTGCTAGACATTCTATCTTAAGGAGTCTAAATAATGTAGAGAGTAACTACAATTATATAATCTTCAACTCGGTCAAAGATCTGAGAAGGGAATAAATATTTCTTAACAAACGAGAGATATCCAAAAAGTGCAACAATTGACAGAGACAACTGACTACCTGGGCAATCACCCAAAGTCTCATTTGCAATGTTGAGTCAACCAACTTTGGCTAAGGCCTAACATAACTGACATACCATTATTAAAGGCAAGGAACTTTCTTAGAACTATCCTACCCTGTCTTGGCAGGATAAGACAATCCTGTTTCATCCACTTAGGGATATTCTGTATCTTTTTCAGAAGTTGAGGTATGGGCTTTTCTTAACCCAAAGGCCAGTTCTGCCAAGAAGACAAGCTCCCAGTGGGGTGTCTTTGGTGCTCAACGTTCTCTCGGGAGTAGAGTGGCATTGCCAGGAGTAATTGTGTCTCGTTGGCACAGAATTCTAGGTTAGATTAAAGGCCATTTTTCTACAGCTCTTTAAAAAGGCTCAAGATTATACTATCTAAAAAAAAAAAAAAGATTATACTATCTATACTAAATATAATCTCTATTATAATCTCTATGTATCTAAAAGACCTGATTAACCTAAAAATAAATATGACAAACATATAATTCTCAATACCTATCTAACTTGAAGACTAAAAGAATAAACAACTGTGCAATACATGAAGACAATGATCTTCAACTGTAAACAATGTTATTATATAAATAGTATCAGATGGTAGATGTATCAATACAATATAAGCATACTCTTATACAAAAATAGAGGTAGGAACACTCACATATCAATATACAAAAAACAGTACCAATACAATTTTCTAAAAACAGTAAATCACAAATACCAATCATCCCATCAAACCAGTTAATCCCCCTTTTTTTTGATACCCCTAATTCCATAAAATATCTCCCCATCCCCTCAACCCTAAACCAATCACTAAAAGATGTCCCTAACCCTGAGGGCAAACTGTTGGGAGAGGGGACGTCGTCCTCTTAGATTGCTTCTAGCTGACATGGGGGC
>NW_004949107.1:6447855-6468090 GCF_000317375.1 Microtus ochrogaster | reverse complement strand
ATCTCCTGTCCAGAATTATGTTCCAAAGCCTTCATTGAGGAATCTAAAGTATGAAGTTTGTCCATTAGAGATAACTTCTCATCTTTGGACATAATTTTTATGGCATAAACCGTGCCTTCTTATATTGGCAATCTTTCCACCAATCTGTCATAAGCTTTAGACAAAATTTGATTGTCACATTCAGCAGTTTTGATTCTCTCAGTTAATGTTTCGGTTCCTACAGAAAGGGACTGCTAAAGCTTACGATCCAAATCAGCTGTTCCTTCTTCCATAGTAATGAATTTCTCCTTAACATCAGCCTGTACCTTTTCTAAATTTTGCTCAGTTAACCGAGTCATGTTAAACAAAGATCTGTTCTCTTCCTGGAGAACTTCAAACTGATTCTTGAGAAGATTGTTGTCATTCTCAATAGTTTTTAAACATTCAACCTCTGCCTTAAGAATTCTGGATTCGTCTATTAAAGACTTTATCATATTCCTTTTATCAAACCACATAGTACCAAGGAAAACTACGAATCCCAGAAAGATCCATAGATGTGGGGTGCTAGACACCTCTTGTAAAATCTCCCACATGGTACACTCAAAAAGGCTGTTAAAGTCCCGAATTGTAACGTTATCAAACATTTTATTTATAAAAGAAAAATTTTTTTTACCTGCAATGACCGGTTCCTGCCAATGGTGGCAAAAGAGTCCACTTGAGTCCACGTGGAGAGCGGGTCTGAAATAACTCAAAACCAAATGTTATTGTTTTGCCTGAGGAGTTAGAGTGGTCGCGGAAGGGGTCACTTTGAATCAGACCAAATCTGCCGCTGTGGCTGCTTTTGTTGTAAAACCACAGGTACTTGAGCTTCCAGGGTTCTGCTCCAAACACCAAGGCAGGCAGGGAGGGGTTAATTGCTCCCGCGAGCAGGCGGGGCAGAATGGGCGTGTGTGTGGCCGAGTGTATCTCAGACTTGGCACTGGAGCCCGAGTCACAAACTAAAAAGCAAAAGCGGCACCTGGGAGTGTGCTGTGTTAGCTAGCAGGCTAGGCGCTTGATTCCAAACGCACTTCCTGAGCTCCGGTAGCTAATCTTGCTCGCAAAGGCTGGTAAAGATCGAGCTCGCCCCCCCCCCCGCCCCCCCGTGCTGGGGCAGGGGCAAGTGCCCAATGTTGGATGCCAAAATGTAGCAGCATAAATGAATGCAAACAGATTGTAAACAAATATACACAGCTTTAATGGTGAAATTAGACTTACAGTACCACGGTTCCCGCGGAGAACAGGAAACAAAAGGGCAGTCTGCACGCAAGCCTGGCAGATTTATAGGTAAACATTCGCCTGAGGCGGACATGCCCCCTAAGGCTGGGCTTAACCCTACACAAATGATTGAGGAGAACACCTGACTTCAGCCTCTGGCGTCAGCATGTGTGACCATAGTGTGCGTTCGTACACACATGCCAAGTGAACATATACACAGACACAAATAAGTAAACGAGTCTTTTAAAAAACACGTAAATTCAATAAATCAGAGGTTGGACCCTTCTTTCTGATTAGAATCACTGCTAACCATCTTACCAAAAGCAATCTACAGATTCAGTGCAATGCCCAGCAAAATTCTTCACAGACCTCGAAAAGAACAGTACTCAACTTCATATGGAAAAGCAAAAAACCCAGGATAGCCAAGACAATCCTGGACAATAAAAGAACTTCTGTAGGCATCACAAACCCTGACTTCAAACTCTACTACAGAGCTACAGTACTGAAAGCAGTGTGGTATTGGCATAAAAGCAGACAAGAGGACCAATGGAACTAAATCAAAGACCCGGATATTAATCCACACACCTACGAACACCTGATTTTTGAAAAAGAAGCAAAAATTATAAAATGGAAAAAAGAAAACATATTTAACAAATGGTGCTGGCCTAACTGGATATCAACATGTAGAAGAATGAAAATAGACCCATATCTATCACCATGCACAAAACTCAAGTCCAAATGGATCAAAGACCTCGGCATAAATCCAGCCACACTGAACCTTAAAGAAGAGAAAGTGGGAAGTACACTTGAACACATTAGCACAGGAGACCACTTCCTAAATAAAACCCCAATAGTACAGACGCTGAGGGAAACAATTGATAAATGGGATCGCCTGAAACTGAAAAGCTTTTGTGAAGCAAAGGACATGGTCATCAAGACAAAACGGCAGCCTACAGAATGGGAAAAGATCTTCACCAACCCCACATCAGACAGAGGTCTGATCTCCAAAATATACAAAGAACTCAAGAAATTGGACATCAAAAGAACAAATAATCCAATTAAAAATGGAGTACAGATCTAGACAGAGAACTCTCAACAGAGGAATCTAAAATGGCTGAAAGACACTTAAAGAAACGCTCAACATCCTTAGTCATCAGAGAAATGCAAATCAAAACAACTCTGTGATTCCATCTTACACCTGTAAGAACAGCCAAGATCAAAAACACTGATGACAACTTATGCTGGAGAGGATGTGGAGTAAAGGGAACACTCCTGCATTGCTGGTGGGAGTTAGTCAAGGCTCGGTGGTTATAAATAAGGCTATTATCGTGCTGAACCCTGGGGAGTCAAGGGGTTTGGGGAAAGTTAATCATAAAGGATTTTGTTGTTCTTGCCAGGACAAATTTCAGAACCCTAGTACCCTCCCTTCCAAAGTCCCTCAGTTCCATAAATGGATCTCAGTTACTGTAACAACACAAAATCCATTGGTTCGGCAGGTGTAGTGATAGACACCTATAATTCCAACTCTTGGAAAGCCGAAGAAGGAAGGTGGAGGGTTTAAAGTTGGCCTGGACTACACAGTAAACTTTGTTCCACAATTAAACAAATAAAATCCCTGGGACCGGAGAGATGGCGCAGCTTTTAGGTGGGTTGACTACCCTTGCAAAGGACTCGTGTTCAGTTCCCAGGCCCCATCAGGTGACTCCGCTGTAGTTACTTTGCAGGATCCAGCACCCTTGTTTGACCTCTGGGGGTGCCTGCACAGACGTGTGCATGGCCGAGAAGATGCACAAACATGCACAAACAATAAAAATAAATCTTGCTTTTGTTTTTTGAGACAGGGTTTCTCTGTGTAGCCCTGATTGTTCTGGAACTCACTCTGTAGACCAGGCTGGCCTCTGACTCACAGAGATCTGCCTGCTTCTGCCTCCCCAGTGCTGGGATTAAAGGCGTGAGCCACCACCACCATGGCATAAGTGTAAATCTTAAAACAATGACAAAACCCCCCAAGCCTGTGGTGCTCAGACGTTCAGCATCATCTCTGCTACCCAGCCAGTTCAAGGCTGTCTTGGCTACATGAAATGCTATAAATTTTTAAAGAATGAGCTGGGGGTATAGTTCAATGTTAGGACACTTGCCTGTTGTATGTAGAGCCCCAAGTTATCAAACCTTAGTACTAAACAAAACAGAAACAACCAAAAAAAAAAAAAGAAAGAAAGAAAAGCAACAACAACAACAAAAAAAAGGACAAATATACAATCCTGACGAAATACTTTCTTTTTCAACAGAAACCTGTTTCCTTCCAATCTTGTGGTTGCAGCATTCTCTACGGTAAGGTTTGCTACTTTGTCAAGTACATGAAACTTTGTTTGAAGAACTGTATGTATTAATGCCCAGAATGCGATAATGTCGAGTAAGGATGGATCCTACTGTAGACCATCCCCAAACCCTTCAGGAATGAGTCTTATTTGGAGAAATGGCCCTGAAATCATGATCAGGCCTCAACGAGGGAAGGAGAGCATCACACACACACACACACACACACACACACACACACACACACAATGGACAATCTATAATAGAGTCAAACGGTGTGGTCATGAAGGGAGGGGGCTTCCCTGTGAAATCTGGAGAGGAGTCTCATTTATAGCGAGAAAAAAAAAGAGACAGGAGTGCCATGAGGATGAGTGGGGGAGGCCAGAGGAACCTCTTCACAGACATTCCAGAACCATCGAAAGGGATCTTGTTATAAGGAAACATTAGGGTTGGTTTCTATAGAAGGATACTTGGAACAAGATTAAGAAGTGACAAAACTCTAAAATGTAGAAAGGGGGCTTCAAAACCCCCTACAGTCTTTAGAAAATGCCCCCAAACCATTGTTTGGAGAATGTCCTAAACATTGTAGAATTTTTAGAAATAGTATTTTTGTTCTGCTGAACATGTTCCAGAAAAAAAGAAGAAGTAGGAGGAAAGCTTCCCACAGTCACTACCTAGAATAACTTTTCACTGACATTTAGGTGTATATTCTTCAGGTTAGTTAGTTAGTTAGTTAATTATTGTTAGTTAGTTGTTAGTTAGTTAGTTAGTTAGTTAGTTAGTTAGTTAGTTAGTTAGTTGTTAATTCTGTGTTTGAATGTTCTTCTGCATGTATATCCGTGCACCACATGCATGCCTGGTGCCCTCAGAAGGCCCTTGGAGTTATGGACAGTTGTGAGCACCCGTGTGGGTGCTGGGAATTGAATCCGGGTCCTCTGGAAGAGCAGCCAGTGTTCTACCTTTTCTCTAATCCCTGTGAATGCAGATTTTAAACATAATTATGCACATATATGGCTCCCACGTATACATGCACAGATAAGCTTTATGACACACCCTTTCTATGGCAGCCTAGGACGAACCTTTTCCCTCTCGCTGAGAAGTTGGTGGCTGTAAGAATATAGCACACTTTTCTGCCTGTGCCCTGTAGGATGTACAGGTTGTTTGTAGATTTCCCCCTTTTTTAAGCAGTGTGGAAAAGAAGGACCTCGAGCCGTTGTTCACACAGAAAATGAGTAGATAGGCCCAGGCATTTTGATCTGATTGCTTTTTATGAGAAAAAAAATGCTCTTTTTATTTCTTCGTTTTTGTTTTGTATATTTTTTTACACAGAGGAAAACTACCTATTTTGCGTTTTTAATCTGCATGTGAGCACGGGGTGAACTATATATATAATGTGAGGTAGAGAGAACAGTAGCTACATAGAGCTTTTGGTGCTTGTCACAAAAAGGATGGGGTGGGGTTGGTTTCCCTGCCCCCCCCCATCACGAGACAGCTACATACATCTGCCTCTCCGAAACTTTGATAAAGCTGAGAGAATGGGCACAAGCAGGCGCTTGGGTCTGTGCTGTCTGGACATCTGACCGCTCTGGAGCCACACGACCTCAGTAGCTGTGATGAGACCTGCGCTCCTGCAGAGCCCACGCAGTAGTGGGGACAGAGATGTGGTGCACACCCTGCAGAGGTGTGTCTGCTCAGCCAACAGTAGGCCAGGGCCTGGGAGACTTGGCCAGCAGACTCTGTCTTGCCTCATGTCCCTTCCTCTGGAGGTGACAGCTCACACCAGGTTAGAAACAGATGCCAAAGAGCAGCCACGCTTGAGCCATTCTGGAACACAGTGGATAAATGAAATGAATGAATGAAAAAACGTGATGGACTTTAGCTTTCTGGAATGTGTGCCAAACCTCAAATAATCTGAGCATGAGCTGTTAGAGCACCAAACTATCAGCAGGAAACTGTGCACCTCTTCTTTAACCTTTTGCCCAAGGAACAGGTGGGAATTCTATTTCCTTGGGTCGCTAACTCACCCAAAAACTTCTTAGGGCGGGCTGCCTTGGTGTTAATGGGACTTTTGTGCAGGTTTCAGAGGTCAGTGTCAGGCCAGCCAAGTGCAGCCTGACCAGCACATTCACAGGATAGCAGTAGAATAAGACCTCTCTAGGCCCTCAGTGTCTCGGTTCCTCTAGACTCGTTCACTGACAATGGGTTCTCTTCCTCTCTATCAGTCTGCAACCAGTTACAAAATGGTGACCCATAACACCACCTCGGGGAACGTGACCTACGAGAAGGTAAGAATCTCCAGAAGATCGCAAAGGGGTGTGGAAAGCAAATCAGCTTCCTTAATGAAGGATGTCCACCATACGTCTTTTACT
The DNA here is from genome assembly GCF_000317375.1 of Microtus ochrogaster. Lineage (NCBI taxonomy): Eukaryota > Metazoa > Chordata > Mammalia > Rodentia > Cricetidae > Microtus > Microtus ochrogaster. The sequence continues at coordinate 6,462,169 of NW_004949107.1, read as the reverse complement.
TCCTGGGGCTGGAAATTGGGGTTTCTGAATGGGATATTTAAAGCCTCCAGGTTAGGTTTGCTCCTTACCACCACGGCCCAATGCCAGAGTCTGGCGCACAGGAATCTTCCAGAGGTCTGTAAGCTCTTCCGAACACTCCTTCTTTCCTAATGCAATGGAAAGTGACAGTGTACACACAGAGCTTGGAAAAACACTAACAAGATGTAAGGGAGAAATAAAAATAACACAATAGGGCTGGAGAGATGGCTCAGCGGTTAAGCGCACTGACTGCTCTTCCAGAGGATCCAAGTTCAATTCCAAGCAACCACGTGGTGGCTCACAACCATCTGTAATAAGATCTGGTGCCCTCTTCTGGCCTACAGGCAGGATACTGTATAAATAAATAAATCTTTAAAAAAAAATAGCATAATAACCCAATACATATTTTACCATGTAAATGGACAATTTAGAAGATATAGCAAAGTTTTTGTGTATTTCCATCTACTTGGAATTAATAAATTTGGATTTAAAAAGCAGTGGGGCCTGGTACTGATAGAGCACTGTCCCCAGCACTTATGAGGCTGAGGCAAGAGAATCACTGTGAGTTCCAGGATAGCCTAGGCTATACAGAAAGATTCTGTCTCAGACATAAAATTAATTATCAAAAAAAAAAAAAAAAAAAAAAGCTTGGTGGCATGTGGAAATAAGGCAAGAGGATCCGGAGCCCAGGGTGAAGACCAGCCAGTGCAGCATGGCAAAACCCCATCGCTATAAATACAATAAAGTTTCTCTGCTGTAGGTCCTAAAATCTCAGCACTAAGGAGACTGAGACGGGTGTTTCAAGTCAGCCTGGACTACATAGTCGAAGGGCCCGTCTCAGAATAACAAAAGTCAAAAATAAACAAAAGCAGTAAGGCAGAATCTCGCCTCATAGTGTTAGTACTTTTTTTGCATCTTTTGAAAATAGGTGCTAAGCCAATACTTTCCCATCTGTCATGTGTACGGTAACCCAGAATGCCACAGCTGCTCCTGCAGGTAGACATGTTGTGCCAGGGATTTGGATTTTGATACTTTATCTTGTCAACACACCTTTCTAAAGTGGAAAATGACACTTGGTAAAGTTAAAACAAAATGGTGTCTTTCTTGAATTTACATCAGCTTGGTCTCTTTGGAAAGTTCAAGGTCTTTGTGTATGTCTGTGTGAGGGTGTCAGAACCTGGAGTTACAGACAGTTGTGAGCTGCCATGTGGGTGCTGGGAATTGAACCTGGGTCCTCTGGAAGAGCAGTCAGGGCTCTTAACCACTGAGCCATCTCTCCAGGCCCGTAGGTAAAATTTTTATTTGTTGGTTTTGTGTATCCTAGACTGTATGTCCCATTGTTTTCTGCTCCCTTGATTTTGACTCGCTAAAGGTTAAAAGGAAATATAAGTGTTTGATTGTTCGACACACCGTGTCCCAGAGCCCGAGCAGACCCGCTCCAAAGTGACCCATCTGTTGTTGAATATAAATCTATCTCTTCTGATCTGCAGGTCCCCATTGTCACCGACATTGAAGGGATGAACATTTTAGGACTGGTCCTTTTTGCCCTGGTGTTAGGCGTGGCTCTCAAGAAGCTAGGCCCCGAGGGAGAAGAGCTCATCCGCTTCTTCAATTCCTTCAATGAGGCAACGATGGTGCTGGTGTCCTGGATTATGTGGTGAGTGTCACTCTGCCATCTCTCTTCCTCTGTCCCCCTCGCATCTAGGAAAGATTTGATACTCTAGGTTACCTTGTGGGACTCCTGGCCTCATGCCCGGTGTGCAGTTAATGAAATACAAACCAGCCATGGTACAAGGTGTGATGATGGGACCCATGTGAGATGGCTCAGTGGCTAAGAGTAAGCCTGAAAACCTGAGTTTGATCTTTGGAACCCACAGTGGGAGGAGAAAACAAATGCCTAAAAGTTGTTGTCCAACCTCCATATGTACCCAGACATCCCATACACACACACACACACACACACACACACATGCATTGACCATGATGACGACGATTTAAATCATGGTGCAATCATCTCTCCTCTTGTCTGGATCTCCTAGAGATCTGGTGTGCCCATTGTTACCGTGTGGTGTCCACACTGACTCCTTGACTCCGATCACCACCGTCCATGTTTGGGTTCCCATGTTGGCCCGTATGTTTGCCATGTCCAGCTTGTGGTCTGCTGAATAAAAGAAGGTTCTTGTATCTTCCAATGATAAACGTTAAGATTTGAGGAGGCTTGCCAGTGTGACCTTTTACAACAAAGAGGACAAACGCTTCTCACCCTGCTTGGGTAAAACTTGAAGCGGCCATTTGTGAAAGCTTCTAATTTATAAGTGCTCCTCTGTGTCATCTTAATGGAAGGATGATCGCTCGATAGAGATCATTAGCTTGATTCCTGCTGAAAGATAATGATTTGACCATCTCCTTCAAAACAGCTTCCCTGAAACCAGCCAGTCCCAGACCTCAGGTCTTCAAAGCTTTTCCGGCACTTCACCTGTCTTAAACACCATGACATCAACAGCATGGAGAGAAAGGGGTTTATTTTAGCTTACAGTTCCCCATCCCAGTCCATCATGGGAGGAAGTCGGGGCAGGAACCTGGGGGCAGGAGCTAATGTAGAGGTCATGGAGGGGTGCTGCTTACTGGCTTGTCCTCACAGCTTGCTCAGCCTGCTTTCTTACAGCACCCAGGACCACCGTCCTGGGGTGGCTCTGCCTAAGGTCATCTGGGCCCTCCCCCATCAACCATCAATCGAGAAAATACCCTACGCCACAGGCCAATCAGGTGGGGGCATTTTCTCCATTGCTGTTCCCTCCTCCCAAGTGACTTAGCTAGCCTGTGGCAAGTTGACCTTAAAAATTCGCTAGCACATCCGCTGAGCAGACCTCGGAATTTTAACCTCCATCCATTAGTTGTTAAAAACTAGTTTATGCTTTCATGCACGAAGTGTTTCTTTTATTGTCGACCGCTAACAATCCCAGCGCTATTCTCTCTGATGACTTAGGTTCCAACTGGACTGGATTTAGGAGAAATTTGAAACTGACAGGCCTAATCTGGACCCCATCAAGTGGTGTTTCTCTTGCTCAGTGTAAAAATGACACAGTATAACTCTCACGGCAAGCGTGCCTCTTCCCTTGGTTGCCATCGTTCTGAGGAGAGAACTGTGGTTTGGTTTAATTCGGTTCGGTTTTCTGAAGTAGGGTCTCATGTAGCCCAGGTTGGCCTTGAACTTGCTGTGCAGCCAAGGCTGATCTAGAGCTCCCGATCCCCATGTCTGAATCTCCCAAGTACTGGCAGACCTACGTTAGCACACCCACGTAAGTGCCCTTACTCCTGAAAACAGAGTGTCTGAACTGTTAGAGAACGGACAGGTCTGCAAGCAGGCAGGGCACAGAAGGGAAAGCTGGCATGGGCAGTCATATCCCATGGGTGCCCGCCCAGTTGAAAATCAAGTAATAGCAAGTTGGCTTTGCCAGGAATTGATGAGGATGAGATTAAGGTTCTTAACCCTGGTACTTTTGCCATCTTGACTGGCCTTCAAAGTCATGACCGTGTCTTCCTGACAACTCCAAAAGTACCCTAAGAGAAAAGAAATCCCCCCTGGGTTGCCACGGGGGCAGGAGTAGGGTGGATGGTTCCCCTCTAGACTGTTGGTGGGAATGAGGATTGGCACACACTTCAGAGAACAATGCAGCACCACTGCCCATTGAAAATGTGCACACCTTCAAGTCAGCAGGGTCCCCACTTGATATCTTGACTAGAGAACACAGGCATATGAGCACCGGCAGGTATGTTTCCAAAGATGAGAACCTAGGAAGAAACCACGGCACTTCCATTTTGAGAAAATACTAAAAAACAAGGCCATGAGCTATGCACACTTGTAATCCCAGCCAGTGACTTGTGGAGGTAAGAGGATCAGGAGTTCAAGGACAGCCTTGACTACGCGTGACCCTGCCTCAAACCCCTTCCTTTGAAGAAAGAAAGCATGGTGAAGGTTAGGAGCAATGCAAATGTCTATCAGTAGCAAGCAGGTGGATAAACAAGATGTTATATCTATAACATGGAGTGGTGTAAAAATGATCCTCTGGTGTACACTACAACATGGAGGCACCTTTAAGGCATTAGGCTAATGAAACAGGTCATCACAGAAGGACAAAAATGTGTGTTCTGCTTTTGTGTACCAGAGGCCAACTGGGGTGGAGGGCCTGGGAGCCATAATCCAACGAGAACAGAGCTTCACTCAGGAACGATGGAAACACCCTTGGTCTGGGTGGTGATGGCTGCCCCACAATTCCAATGTCCTTAGTGACGATCAACTCTACACAGTGGGTCATCTAAATGCTAAATTTTGTGTGTATTTCATCGCATGCAAAGGTAGCTTTCTAAATACTGGTATGAAAATATCTTGGTAGCATAATGTGGAGTGCTTGTCTAAGGGGAGGCTGGCTGGAGGCGGCCGCCAAAAAGCAGTGTGCCTGTCCTCTGGAGGATGAACTGTTATTGAAGATGAGACTTAAAATTCCTAACACCACATAAAATGTGTCTAGAAAGAAAACTCAAGAAGCCAGTCACACTGGCCATCTCCACTGGGCGCTCAGGGGCTGACAGGAGAGGCTCACGCTACTCACCCTTTGTGCCCCTGGAAACCTGAACTAGGAGGCATTATTAAGTAAAAATTAAAATGTATAAATTAAAACGATTGTAGGACTATTACTGAATTGATGCTAAATTTACAGAACTGATTTTTGTTCTTTGTAGTTTCCATAATTTATTCCTTTTCTCACTTAAAAACAAAAAAAAAAGATCCTTGTTCTGGCAGTGTTCCCAGAACCTCATTGTTAATGACTTTTTCCCACAGAATCATGTCGGCTAAACCAAAAAGAATGTAGACCGTCCCAGAAGCCCCGGGCTATGTTCCGTTGTATCACAGCAGTTTTGTAGAATTCACGTCTTTCTGAGTTCTCAGAACAGGTCTGAGCGAAGCTGAAAGTCAAGTTTGTAGTCTCAGGGCCTTTAGTTGCCAGGTAGTTGGTAGCCATCCATCGGTCAGGAACATATGTAGAGCCAGTTTACATGCCTGTAAACTCAGCACCCAGGAAGTTGAGGCAGGGGGATTTCATGCTCCAGGCAAATCTGGATTATGTAGTGAGACCTTGTCTAAAAGGAAGGAAAGGGGAAGAAGGAGAGGAGAGAAGAAAAACTCAAAGAAAGTAAGTGTGCATAGATCAAAGAAAAGTGGTCTACATGTACAGATGCACTCAGTTGCGAGACCTTCATTTCAATCAGTCACGCAATCTATTTTTTTTTAAAAAAAAAAAAAGGTCAGTTCCATCTTTTCCTGTTTTTAGAATAACTATGCAGTGATGAAAATAACCAGTTGAAAGTTTCTGTTTTGGGAGACCCAGCATCTCCCAGCCCCTCCTCAGCACTTTGCCAAAGGCCCAGCATCTCCCAGCCCCTCATCAGCAACTCCCTCAAAGCCCAATATTTCCCATCCCCTCCTCAGCACCTCGCCAAAGATCCAGCATCTCCCAGCCCCTCCTCAGCACCTCGCCAAAGATCCAGCATCTCCCAGCCCCTCCTCAGCACCTCCCTGATGAGTGTCTGTGCTTGTGACCTAGGTACGTCCCGATAGGCATCACGTTCCTGATTGGAAGCAAGATTGTGGAAATGAAGGACATCGTCATGCTTGTGACCAGCCTTGGGAAATATATCTTCGCATCTATCCTGGGCCATGTTATTCATGGAGGAATTGTTCTGCCTCTTGTCTATTTTGCTTTTACACGAAAAAACCCTTACAGATTCCTCCTGGGCCTCCTCACGCCGTTTGCTACAGCTTTCGCCACCTGTTCCAGGTGAGTGAGCTCAGGAACGTCCTTGGCTACTCAACCCTATGGGAGTGGAGTCAGGTGAGCCCGGTGGCTCTCTTTGGGACATTTGATGTTCTGTTCTGCCTGTCCACCATGGGGTGGTTTGCGAGTCAGGCAAGGGGCTGGAGATTGAAACACACACACAGAGACAGAGACACAGGTCGTCCTTGAAACAAGAATGCCCCCTTTATTGTGTTCCAGGGAAGCTTACATAGGGCTCTCCTTGACTAATGGCCATGACCCAGCTCTTGGGATTTTCAGATGCAAGCCCACCAGAAACCACTCCTCTGCCATCAGGAACTCATAAGGGTCTTGTGCCCAGAGCAGCTGCAAGCACAGGAAAACAAACCATTTACTCCGGGCAGGCAAGGGGGTCACAGAAAACTCAGGGTCTGAGGGTCTGCAGTCCCCAACAATTTTATACTGAGGCAAGATGTGGCTCTTGGCTGAATCTAAGTGAATAATGGAATAAGTGGACCCTGGAAGTCATGTCTGAATCTGGTGGGTCTTGGCAAAGCCTTTGGCTACACTGGAGACTTTGAAAGAAATCTTAATTCAAGGGAAGAAAAGCTTGTTAGGATGCTGTCCATGGCCTGCTCCTGGCTCTGAGATAAGTGGTTTTCACCTGGCCAGGAAGGACTACTTTCATGCTGGATTGTTTTGTTCACTTCTAGCTCAGCTACCCTGCCGTCTATGATAAAGTGCATTGAAGAAAACAATGGTGTAGACAAGCGGATCAGCAGGTTCATTCTCCCCATTGGGGCCACTGTGAACATGGACGGAGCAGCCATCTTCCAGTGTGTGGCCGCCGTGTTCATCGCCCAGCTCAACAACGTGGACCTGAACGCGGGACAGATCTTCACCATTCTGTGAGCCTGTTATTCTTTCCTGTATCTCTAGGCCTGACTTAAAACTTCAGTTTTTTAAAAAAAAACATTTAAAAAAATGTTTTATTGTTTGGTTGGTTTGTTTATTGTGATTTCCTTTGAAAAGCCAGTCTTACCATTATTCAGTGTCTCATTGGTAAGACAGCGAGAATTCATCACCATCATCCCTTGTATCTTGGGATTTAGTTGTCTTACTGCTGGGACAGAATACCCGACAAAAAGCAACTTAAGGCAAAAAGTTATGTTTTGGCTTACGGTTTGAACGGACACAGTCCGTCGCCAGTGTGGGAAAGGTATGGACGTGTGAGTTAGTGAGTGTAAGACTGTTTGCTCACAGCTGAGTGGATCAGGGAGAGATGTGTGCTGGCATTCAGTTGCCATTCTCCTTCCTTTTCCATGCAGTCCAGGCCTCTAGCCTATGGATGGTGCTCCCCAACCTTAGGATGAGTCTTCCCACCCCAGTTAACCCTGTGTCGAAATGCCCCCACAAACACACCCAGAAGTGTGCCCCACTAAGGCCCCAGGTGTTTCCCAATTTAAGCAAACTGTCCAAATCAGCTGACCAAGGGCCTTTTTTTCTCCCCTCAGATAATGGATGGTTGAGAAGTTAGCTTTTTGCATTGCTATGACAAAGTATTTGTCAGAAATAACTTAAAAGATGGAAGGCTTATTGGGGCTCATGGCTTAGAGGGATTTTATTTTAGTCCATCGTGAGAGAGAAGAATGATGTTATGTTCACACAGTGACAGACAGGACCTGGGGCAGATATAGACTTCAAGGCCCACCCGCCCCTAGTAAACTGCTTTGGCCAGCCAAGCCCCACCTTCAAAGACTCCATAGCCTGCAAAGTACAGCAGCCAGCTGAGAAACAAGTCTTAAAACGTGAGCCTGCAGGGACATTTCAGATCCAAACTTGTGTCTTGTCTATAGTTTGTATACATTTTCCTCTATACTTTAAATCATTTCTAGACTACTTCTATACTTAATATGATGTAAGTGCTATGTGAGTGGTTGTTACACTGTATCATTAAGACAATAAGAAGAAAATGGCCTGTAGATATTAAGTAGCGACTGTTTGTTTTCACTGTGTGTGATCTGTGGTCTGTTTAATCTGTGAACACAGAACCTGAAGAGGAGAGGTCCGAGTGTACTTGAAGACTGTTTCATCCCCTAAGCCCCTAGAGCAGTGGTTCCTAACCTGGGGGTCACAGCCCTCTCACAGGAGCCAATTATCCAATATCCTACGTATCAGATATTTACACTGTGATTCCTGACAGTAGCAAAATTACAGTCGAAGTAGTAACGAAAATAATTTCATGGCTGGGGGTCCCCACTACATGAGGAACTGTGTTAAAGGGTCACAGCGTTAGAAAGGCTGAGAAGCACTGCCCCAGATCGTATGGGTGTTTTCTGTAAGTCCTGGCTGCAATGCTCTGTGGTCATGGCTGACTTTGCTTTGCCGTCCTCTAGAGTGACTGCCACGGCCTCCAGTGTCGGAGCAGCGGGTGTGCCGGCTGGAGGGGTCCTCACCATTGCCATTATCCTGGAGGCCATTGGACTGTCCACAGAATACCTCTCTCTGATCCTCGCTGTGGACTGGATTGTGTAAGTAGCTGATACCAAGGACCCTGGAGTAAAGAAAGTCTCTTGAGGCCCCTGGGAACTTGATGCTCCACTGGGCCCGGAATGTGCAGAGAAACTTAAAACCATCCTTGCTGGGGAAAGAGTCTATAGTTAAGTTGGCAAAACCAGATTTAGAACTCTAAGAAGTCAACAGCTGCCAGGAGGTGGTGGCACACGCCTTTAATCCCAGCACTTGGGAGGCAGAGGCAGGTGGATCTCTGTGAGTTCGAAGCCAGCCTGGTCTACAGAGCAAGTTCGGGCAGGCTCCAAAGCTACACAGAGAAACCCTATCAAAAAAAGAAAAAAAGAAAGAAAGAAAAATAAGGTCAGCAGTATAATAGTCAAGAGCCCGTGGACATCCATGAATGGCGTGAGACACAATCATTAGAACTTGCTTGTAGCATTAAGTAGGTACAAGGAACTATGCAGGTGATGGCAGAGTAGAATAACTGATTGGAGCAGTGGCTGGCCTTGGCCTTGGCAAACATCCAAAGAATGGTTTCTATGCAAGGAGAGCATGCCAACACCTTATGCTTGAACTCAGGAGATGTTAGGTAAGCAGATGACCAGGCTGCTGTCCCTGGGGTTCCGTGCAGACACAAGAGTTTCTAGATATTGATTGCTTGAGCCTTGTGATACCTTTTGTAGGTATAAATCTACTGTCCTATAGGAAAGCTGGCTGAGGTAGTGATGCAGAAAGCACAGATCACAGGGTAAACCACTGGGGCCTGAGCCCAGCCCATCTGTGTGTCTGCTCCTGTAACCACAGCAGTCATGGCGAGGGTAAATGAGTCAGCATATGTGCAGTGCACAGAAGACGGGGCAGGTGGAGCAGCATTCGGTAAACATGTAACAAAGAGGACAGTCCTGCCAGACTGCCACAGCCACGCTGGGTGGAGCTCACTTCAGGTGCCTGACACTCATCTGCGAGGGTACTTGGAAGTGGTAGCCTTCCCAACTTAAAACAGCTCGCTTGCCAAATTCTGACGGCTCTTCATGGAAATGGGGTGAAGCGTCCAATAAGGACTCCTGTGTTCTGGATGCCTCACCAGAGGAAGCTCCATCCCTGGGCTGGCCAGGACCAGAGCAATGGCAGGGATCATCTGTCTCGTCTTTCCTGCTTCCTCCTGTGCCTCGGGGAACGGATCTCAGAGATGCCCAGCAGGGAAGGGAATTGGCACCATGCTGGATGCCCAGCAGAGGCCTGTGGGCACACGGGCTGCTCGCAGTCAGGACTCCAGCCCTCTAGGGCCTTTCGGGAGGATCACCATTTTCCTGCCTTCAAAATGGCCTTCTCTGAGCTCCAGTGACTGGGGTAGATGTTGAGCTAACCTGTGCTAAGTAGGCTATGGGGAAGCCAGTGCTGTTTTCTATGACATGCTTGCCCACAGCCATGGAATGCTCTTGCCGACGGAAGCGGGATTGAAGTTCTAGTATACTGAACACAAAACCACGTCTGCTCTCTTCTCCCAAATGCATGCATTGTTCTCTGTAGTGGGACCCATTGCATGTAACAGAACCGTGTGGGAAGGTGGCTGGAAGGAACTAGATTGCATTGCTCGGGTCAAGGCCCAGAGCTGTGGAATATGCGCAAGGGATTGTCTGCTATTTTCCACTCCTCTTTTCCCGGTATTTTCTACAAGTCTATTACTTTCCTAGGAGTAAATACTGCTCAAGGAAAGCAGTTTAGAGCAGGTCTGTTAGTGGTGTGCCCACCAGTAGCACAGCCGCATCCAGCAGGACTCCAGGGGCAGGGATTGCCCCGACGGGGGTGCCGAGGACATAGAGAAAGGACAAACTTACAGGAAGGCTGGGATCCATTGTACTAGGCTCTTGGATGGAGAAGCCACAGCACCCAGGAAGTTGAGCATGTTGGATACATTTGATCAGGGAGGCAAGGTTATTGCCAACTTCTGAATTAGGGATGCAGAGTTCATGGTAAATGGCTGACTAAGGAGACAAGTTTAGCTAACCTCAGTAGACAGTCTCTAAGAGAACAGCCTCCAGGCCATAAAGAGTGTGTGTGTGTGTGTGTGTGTGTGTGTGTGTGTGTGTGTGTGTGTGTTGCCCTACAGTGTATGTTTTCTCTCTGTGTGTGGCATGCTACAGTGTACATTTTCTGCATGCACACATCCTCAAATGGACCAAGGGAAGGCTTTGCCACCCCTTCTGAGGCCCCACGTGGGGAAGGCTTTTCCACTCCTGTGGGTCTGAAGCCCTGGAGTCCTTGCCGTGCCGTGTGCACATCAGACAGTACACATTCACCCTGCACACCTTCCTCAGGCCACCAGCTTGTGACAGTGCCCTCCACTGGTAACGCCGAGGATAACTTCAGTCCTTTCTCCATGTTTCCACCAGGGACCGCACTACCACTGTGGTGAATGTGGAGGGGGATGCCCTGGGAGCCGGAATCCTCAACCACTTGAATCAGAAGGCAACGAAGAAAGGTGAACAGGAGCTGCAAGAAGTGAAAGTGGAAGCCATTCCCAACTCCAAGTCGGAGGAGGAGACCTCGCCTCTGGTGACACACCAGAACCCGGCAGGCCCCGTGGCCACTGCTCCAGAACTCGAATCCAAGGAGTCGGTGCTGTGATGGTGCTGGGTCTTGGGCCAGCCTGCTAGCTGCCAGCAGCCTGCCCAGATAGCCTGCCCATCATTTAGACAGGGGCTTAGCCCTCAGACTTTTCGTCTCCCGAGCAACGCGTTGGCCCAATCACCAGTCTGAGGGTGATCCCTCAGCACAGGCCTTGGGCTCCCAGGCCAGAACTGATCACTGAGGACCAGAACACTCTGACGTTTGACTTGATCCATGTCTCAGTGGAGCTGTAGATATACCTTGACTTTATTGGGAAAGCCCCTCGAGCTGACAGGCCTGGAGGGAATTCCAGGTTCTTGGAGGCCTAGGGGTAAAGGTCGGGGCAAGGCAGATTTTTTCTTCATTGGCTACCTGTGCATCTGGTGCTTTCTGGGCAAACCAGAGGGGTTTATAATTGCCTATCACGCCGTATCATCAGCAGTAGGCACTGAAGAAGTTCCCGGATTCTTAGACTGGCTGGAATCTCATGAGCCGGCCTTCAGGTTAAAGAATTGTACTCCACCCGTGAGGGTGGCTTCTGAGGGACCAGAGGTGCTGCCCAGTGGTGGATTTACTCCAGGTGGTGGTAAGCACAGCCCGGGTCTCAGCTTGAGTAAGCCATTTCAAGTCTGAGGTCAGGGAAGACTAGAAAGCACCCCAATTAGGACAAAACAGAATTGTTCCCATTCGAGACTAGAGGCACTTAACTCCCTCCTTCTGAGACGGGGGTCTCTGCCAGCACCTCCTATTTCCATTCTGATTTGGCAACAGACCCTAAGAGCTCTTTTTTTCTGGGAGGGGGGATGTGGTCACTGCAATCCTGACCCATATAGGTCGGTCACTTTACTGCTACAGTTTGATGAAGTCCTCACTAAAACCCCTAGACCAGCAGAATCAAGTACCCCCCCCCCCCAATAAACTCACTCACTAGTCAAGGGGGGAACTCTGTGCCCAGGCCCCTGGCTTTGGTTTCTACAGTCCTGGGTCTGATGTTACCTGCCTCTTACCTACTTCACTCGGGTCTGGTAAGGCAGACAGGAAATCTGTGGAAATTACCTTTTGCTTCTTGGAAGTCAAGTACAGCATCTGTAAGCGCCCTGTTTCACCTGGGAGACCGCTTTCTCCATGGAGGCTGCCTCCTGGTCTGAGCGGCTCTCCTGAACAGAACTGTGTTCTCGTCAACTTGCGTTCCGAAGAGTCGTGATAACCATCCGCGTGGCCTCTTCCTTGGCTGGCCACCACCTCCCACCACAGTTCTGCCAACCCCACCCAGAGTAGGAGATTAAGCCCCCGAGTCCTGCTCATCCCCTCGCTTTCCCCGGTGTGTGTATCGCTGGGCCCCACAGACTTGGGACTATGCTGAGTGAGGGGATGGGGAAGATCCACAAGGAACAGAGCCCCAAGTGTGAAGGCCCAGCTTCTTAGAACAACGGAGCCGCTTCACTCTACTATGGAGCCAGGAGCGACCGTGTACTAAGGAGAGAGTGGCCAGACCTCGTTGCCAACACTGTTTTTAATGGGGAATCAATCCCAATGTTTGATTATGAATGAGCATTTGGTATTTTTTAAGTTTCAGTGAATTTTTTTTTTAGTATTTACATATATTTTATGTACAGTGTTTGTGTGTGTGCATTGCGTGGTTTTTAACTCCAAGCAGGTTTGAGTTCAGATAAGGGGGAACTAATACAAATTATGTCTTTGACATCCTGATAGTCCAGTTTCTAAAGAATCTTGTTAAGTAGGGATTGGAGCTGGACAGTGAACTGGCTAGACACTTGGGTCCCAACCTGGACCCCCAATAAAGAGTGCTGTCGTGGTCTGGAGGAAGGTGACAGACATGGGATCTTCCTCTTGGAGGCCAGAAGCTGAGTTTTGGCTACCGGAAGAGTGGATGGGGTTGAGTCATGAGAAAGCTTCCGCTGTAACCGTTTGAAATGTCTCCTTGCTATTTTTCTAACATGTTCATCTCTTGATGTTTTGTATATGTGTGACACTTGCCTTAAAACATAGCACAGCCATCAAAAATGAGTACCGTATTTTTACTGGCACCTGCCTGTCCTTGAGTCTTGTCTTAAATTTCACGGAGCTGTCGCTCTTCTGGGGGATGACCTAGGAGGATGGAATACAGTTTTCCTTTCGCTTTTCAGGCAGCATGAGCCCCTGAGGTAAGGGGGACACTGAAGCCTCTTTGATAACTGATGTCACTAGTCCTATGTGTCTGCAACCCGTGATGGTTAGGGCTCTGGCAGAGATGTGTGGGTTTGCCGCAAACCTTTAACATTAAGTGAACATCTAGGTTGACAGGAGTTGTTAGCATTCATGCTAAGCCAAGCATTGAAGCAAGAACACGCCCCAGGCCATACATTACTGGGCAAGTCCCTATTAGTAAAATTGCCCGTGCCTGCCCTAGGGTCACCACCACACCCAGCGTATTTTCTTACATAATCTTGTCTTCATTTTTTGAAGAAATCTGTTTTTGTGTTTTGAGTTAGAGAATTACTCTGCAGCCTAAATTGATCTTGAACTGGTGAGATTCTAGCCTAAAGCTTCACAAACACTGGGCTCTCAGGCAGCTAGCATCTTATATCGTCCTGTTTTTAGTGACATCACATTCCTGCACAACGAGGAACTCTATCTAGAAGCTCCAGAGAGGATTATCCTACAAGCTCACACCAGAAACTGTGGTTTCCAGACTCTGGGGCTCTAGAGAAACAGACGTCTGTTCTGACCTGGGTCACCAGCTCTCCATATAGCTTGGAAATTGGCTTTAATTCCAGGTCGAGCATGAAGGATAAGAGAGTTTGCCTAGATCAAAGGCCTGATGGGAGCCGTGACAACAATTTAGACTGCTTCCTGGAGATTTGGGGTGTTCGGAGGTTTGAGATTAGTTCCTGGCGACTCAGCTTCTCAAGGTAGCTAAAGCGAGAGCCACTGTCCCATTGACTCAAGCCTCCTCTGTCCGGGTAGTTGGGCAGAGGTAGGTCTGTTAGAACACCCCTGCTCAAAGGAAGTTTCTATTCTAGCCATGCGTGGCCTAAACTACACAGCCAGGAGGAGCAGAAACTGTCAGGTCTTGACTCTGTCGTTAGCTTCTCTGCAGGGCTAAGCACAGTCACCTCCCAGTGCCTCAGCCTCCTCAGGCTGAAGTGTGGCTCACAGCTGCAGCAGGAACAGGTCAACGTGAAGAGCAGACAAGCTACATGAGTGCTAAGTCCTCGGGAAAGCACCAGGTCCAAAGAATATTCTGTGTGAGCCGGGCAATGTTGGCGCACGCCTTTAATCCCAGCACTCGGGAGGCAGAGGCAGGCAGATCTCTGTGAGTTCGAGACCAGCCTGGTCTACAGAGCTAGTTCCAGGAC
>NW_004949107.1:6438844-6447755 GCF_000317375.1 Microtus ochrogaster | reverse complement strand
GACCAGCCTGGTCTACAGAGCTAGTTCCAGGACAGGCTCCAAAGCCACAGAGAAACCCTGTCTCGAAAAACCAAAAAAAAAAAAAAAATATTCTGTGTGCAAGCTAATCCTCACATCAAACAGTGGCCAAAAATGTCCTCAACAGTCTGTGTCCCTTTGTGCCTGGGCCCGTGTGTGTGTGTGTGTGTGTGTGTGTGTGTGTGTGTGTGTGTGTGTGTGTGTAGACAAACATATAGTTACCCACGTGGACCTCCTACAACAGATTCCACTCAAGTCTAGACTGGGAAACAATGAGTTTAGTTAGGGTTCCATACAGAGTCCTGGGCAACTTACAAACAGTTCCACCACTAAAGAAAATAGAAATACCTCCCTTCCCCACAGCTGTTAACTGCCTGTAAATCTTGGATTGGAGCATGCCCTCATGAGTCCTCCCTCACCCCACCCCCCCTCCCCACCCCCGTGATGGAAGATCCATGGGCGCCATCTTGAGCAGGTCCCCCTTCGACAAGCGTAGCTGCTGGCACAATGGCCATGTCACACCTAGAAGACAGTGTTCCACAGCTCCCCACCCCTTTGTCCAGCTCACACTCTCTCTCTCCACTCCCTCTTCCCTGATGTTCCCTGAGCCTTGGAAATGATACAGTTGTGCCACTGAAGGCTGACCACTCAACAGCCACTTATTCGGATGACTTCCGGGTCTCTGCAGTAACTGTTACCCTTCATAAAAAGAAGCTTCTCTGACTAGAGCTGATAGCGACACTACTCTACAGGCCTAAGCGTAAATGTTCAGAAGGCAGCTTTACGGGTGTGTCACATCCAGTAAGCAAATCAACAGCTGCCACTCGCCCACTAGAGCATACGACCTCCCAGCCTAGGCTCTGCGCCAGCTATGAGTTCCCTCGTGTAGAATGGGCCGTAAGTCCAATCAGAAAGCAGCTGACTACCTGCATATCAATCACATCACCACTGAACCATCTTGCCTGGTAAACCGGTGGTATGCATGGCACACAGGACCCACAGCTAAGAGGACTGTTAACAGTTCTCCCCCAGGAGCCTGCATTGGACCTTCAAGCTCTGTGGAAGGTAGCAGGTAGCGGGGATCCTCATGGTTCCGTCCCAGCTTGATTTCCCAGTGCCTGCACAAAGCCCAGAGTGATTCCAGCCATGGGGTTTTACCACGGGAAGCAAGCAACAGCAGTGACAATAGCCGGTATTGTCAGGAGGTCCTGGGACCTCCCTAACCAACAGTTCCCAGCGTTGGGATTTTCATCTAATAACCTTAAGGTTTCTAGGGGCCTTTTTCAGTGTGCACAAGGGCACCAGCTGTTTGAGGGTTTCTCCCATTCATCTTGTTGTATGTCATTCATGTCTTACCCAACTAGAAAGTTCCCAAGAATTTCCCAGGTGCCCTGGCTGACTGTATGAATTGATTCCCTCTCCTTGTTCCTTTAGTTTCATACACATCTTCTGGATGCTTTTATAAGAAAAAAAAAACCTCAACCTCAGAGGTTAGCCGCCTATCATCCCTGAAATAAAACAGATTTGCAAAGGATTACGAAGTCCCACTACCCCCTGTGCCAAATAAAAGTCCCTTGGTCTAAGAAGTGGCCAGCTGAGCAGACACTGAAGAGAAATGCCTGCGGGTCAAACACAGCGTGCGAAGATGCCGTCGTTTGTAGCAACTGTTTCTTCAGGAGGTCAGTGTTGGGTGCAGTGGTGTGGGTGGGAGACACTACCTCAGCACTCCACAATCCAGCCATCCTCCCTGAGCCGCCCTGACTCTGAACATCGTGCAGGATGTCATACCATCTCCCAGCCAGTGAGGACTGACTTATGTAGTGCCTAGAGCCAGGTGTGTGTGTGTGTGTGTGTGTGTTTGTATGAGTGTGTGTGTTACGTGTGGTGTGTGTGCTATGCCCCCACAGGCTCCCTAGGTTTGACTCTGTGTGTGTGTCTGTGTGTGTCTGTGTGTCTGGTATGTGTGTGTGTGTATGAGTGTGTGTGTTATGTGTGTTGTGTGTTCTATGCCCCCACAGGCTCCCTAGGTTTGACTTTGTGTGTGTGTGTGTGTGTGTCTGGTATGTGTGTGTGTGTGTATGAGTGTGTGTGTTACATGTGGTGCGTGTGCTATGCCCCCACAGGCTCCCTAGGTTTGACTCTGTGTGCGTGTCTGTGTGTGTCTGTGTGTCTGGTATGTGTGTGTGTGTATGAGTGTGTGTGTTATGTGTGGTGTGTGTGCTATGCCCCCACAGGCTCCCTAAGTTTGACTCTGTGTGTGTGTCTATGTGTGTGTGTGTGTGTGTGTGTGTGTCTGGTATGTGTGTGTATGAGTGTGTGTGTTACGTGTGGTGCGTGTGCTATGCCCCCACAGGCTCCCTAGGTTTGACTCTGTATGTGGTGTGTGTGTGTGTGTGTGTGTGTGTGTGTGTGTGTGTGTGTGGTATGTCTTCACAGGCTACGGCAGGTTTGACAGTCTCTGGGCCAAGCTGTGAGTCTCTGCTGTCTCTCTATTGGCCAGGCCTGGCCACAATTTCTGTATCCTCTTAGAGAGAAATGTGCACAGCTTGCTCTGGAGGGAGTAACTGCCCTCCCCGGGACAAGCTTAGTGTTGTTGTTGTTTTAAACTTTTTACTGATTTGTTGTGAATTTCACTTAATGCATCCCAATTCCACTCATTTCCCTGTCTCTCCATATCCGCTCTCTGCCCTTGCAACCTCCAAACACCAAAAGAAAATAAAAAAGACCAAACCCAAAATCTCACCATGGAAACCACGTGTGTCTTACAGTATACATCCTTTTGTCCAAATAGCTTTACTGCAAATGGCCATTGCAAAGAGTCACTGGTCTGGTTCGAGGCCTCTGGCTTCTGATACACTATCAGTATCGGGCCCTCACTGGGACCCAGAACCACCTGCCAGGGGTGCACCGCCTCCAGTGGACCGGGACCGCTTCCATCAGTCACTAATCAACAAAATGCCCGATAGACTTGTCGACAGCTGAGGATCCCAGATAACTCTAGCACTCTAGCTTGCCTTAACTTGAAAAAAAAAAAATCAGCAGGCGGATACTAAGTTTTGCAGGAAGTTTTCTTGGGGAGAGGAATATGTCTATTCAGCCCAGAGAGGACATGGACAACAGACCCTAGGGCCATCCGTCTCCCAGGACCAGACTGACACACCTTGTGGTGTAAAACTTTAAGATGACAATTCTGAGGACAATTCTGAGCCCTCTCAATCACAGCAGTGCTCCCCTCCCCCCTGGGAACCAAGGACCTAACAGCTACGCATGCACGCATGCACGCATGCACATACTCAGATGTTGGGAACTTTCCATCTCCCTGAATAGGGGCAAGATAACCCTTGGGTGTTGACTCAGTGACTGATGTTCTGACTTAGGCCCTGGGAAGGGGGCAAAGTGACCCTCAGATGTCTCCCCCTTACCTCATCTGGCAACCACTCTCCAGCCAATTATTGGTAATAGCCCTTTTGAATAAGCCAATCATAATAGTTAATAAACAACCCCCAGACACTCCCCTTTCTTCTGTGGCTTTTTTCTTTAAAAGTAGCCTGTACCAGCTATTCAGGGTCTTTCTGCCCTCCTGACTGCTGGAAGACCCTGTCATGACAGAATTAATAAAATCCTCATGCTTTTACATCAGCTGTGGTGAGAGAGATGGTCTCTTGGTGCCACTCCTCCTGGGTGATTGGACTCTAGGGTCCAACAGTGGGAACCAGACAGGGCTGTGTGCGCTCGTCTGCAACATCTGTGTTCTGCAGGACACATTCCCTTTTCCAGACAGGCTCCAGGCTCCCTTGAACACCGGCTGCAGGACAAAGGCAGATTCTCACCAAGGGGCCCTGAAAGCATCAACCTGTCACAGGGCTGCTACTGTGTTGTCGCCATCTTTGGTGAGGGCATTTGTATTACAGCTCTTTGGATATATTATTCCATGTGCCCCATAAATTTAACAAAACTTCAGCAAAGATAGTTATCAATGGTGCCTAACTTGGTTGATCTACAGCCTCAACTAACTGATGTAGCACAATTAATAAAAACCCAGGACAGAAATTGGGGTTCAACCTGAAGGTCAGAAAAGCAAAACAGCCAATCTCTGGCTCTTACCTCGACCTCAGTCTGAAAAGGCGATCCCGCCTCCAGGAATCTCAGAACAAGATGGTGTGTGAGTGCTGTCTCCTCCTGTCTTATACTCCTCCCTGGTGCTGGGATTAAAGGTGCGCACCACTAGGGTCCAGTTTCTATGGCAAAGTAGTGTGGCTGCTGGGACTAAAGGTGAGTGTCACCACTGCCTGGTGTGTAAGGCTGACCAGTGCGGCTGCTCCAGTCTCTGAACTTCAGGCAAGCTTTGTTTACTAAAATATAAATGAGATATCACTACACACTGACGCTGGGAAAAGGATTTCTTCGCCTGCTGAGAAAGTGCTCCCGGGGTTCTGACTGCTCCCCGAGAGCGGCTGCCGGACACAGATCTTCTAGGAGTGGGAAGCTATTTTTAGCTTTTGCATATTCTCACTTGGACGCCGTTTTCCAGGTTTCACTAATGTGTGAGAGTGTGCTCTGCATAGGAAGAAAGCAGAACAGGTACAGAGTGCGGAGGGAAGGCCTGGATCTTGGGTCCATTTGGGTTGCTCCACCAGGGCTGCTCCGCACTCACTGTTTGGACCCAGAAGCCCAGCTCCACCTTCTTGGTACCAACACAAGGTCAGTGTTGAGAGCCCCGGTCCATAGACCTGCCACGCGATTTCTCCTCTTCCTCCCGAGGTCACCCAAGGGTGCTTTGCTCAGATCAAACCTGGTCCTTGACTTTTAATTTGGCTCCATTTGGTTTACTGCGTGGGTGAAGGAACCCACTGCCGGGAGTCTCAAAATGCTTATCATTGCCCTTGACAGGAATTGGGTGTAGCGCCCATATGTGTGGCTCACAACCACCTGCAACTCCAGTTCCAGGGGGGATCTGATGCCTCTGACCTCCAACATCACTGTGCACACACCCACACCCACACCCACACACTCACACAGACCCCCACACACATACATAATTGAAAATAAATGTTTATTTAGGAGATTGAGAGCTGCTCTTCATGACACCTATAGAAAAAGGACCTTTTTTTTTTCCTGGAGGGGGACGGGGGGTCTAGACAGGGTTTCTCTGTGTGGCCCTGGCTGTCCTGGAACTTGCTTTGTCAACCAGGCTGGCCTTGAACTCACAGAGATCCGCCTGCCTCTGACTCCTAAGTGTTAGAGGCATGCACCACCACCGCCTGGCAGAAACAAGCTTCTTTTATCAATGGCTCCTTTTATTTCCCCTGTGCAAACCGGCAGCAATGACGCCTGTGTGCAAACACATTTCACACACAGTAGAGCCCTACTGTCTGTCATTTAATTCAGCAGTCAGACTCAACCATTTAGAGCTCAGGAATGACCTGGCCTTTAATCCCCAGCACTCAGAAGGCAGAGACAGGAGGATTTTTGTGCATTCGAAGAGCAAGTTCTAGGACAGGATCCAAAACTACAGAGAAACCCTATCTCAAAAAACAGAAACAAAACAAAACAAAGAGAACTCAGGTATGTACGAATTCCCTAGCCTCACTCAAGAGCTTCAGGAATGTGTCTAAAATTAAGGTTAATGATTTAACAAGTTAATTCTATGGCTTCCTCTGGCAGGCACCCAGTCTTCCCAAGTCTTATCAAATTTGGCCAATGCTTGAATGCTCACAGTGCACGGAGGGCCCTGTGAGATTGTGATGATCCGGAGAGAGCGCAGAGATTACAGTTCCAGGGCAGGTAGGGGAAGCAGATGCACTGACTGCAGCAAGGGCTGAAATGCGAAATCCTCCAAACAGGAAGGGTAAATCTCTCAGCCTCCACGGGGTTAGGATGACATCAGATAACGAAATGGCCCCCTCTGCTGGATCAGGGCTGGAATGGTCCCTGAGGTTTCACAACAATGCTGTTGTTAGAAGAAAAGGGAGGAGAAAAGAAAGAAAGGGAGGGAGGGAGGGAGAGAGAGAGAGAGAGAGAGAGAGAGAGAGAGAGAGAGAGAATATGACTCAGCAGGTAAAAGTTCTTGTCAGGCCACCCAAGCCTGACCACCTGAGTCCTAGAAACCAACTCTGGAAAGGTGCCCTCTCACCTAAAAACAAAACAACAACAACAACAAAACATTAAAAAAAGAAGTGAAGCTGGGTGGTGGTGGCACATACCTTTAATCCCAGCACTCAGGAGGCAGAGGCAGGTGGATCTCTGTGAGTTCGAGGCCAGCCTGGTCTACAAGAGCTAGCTCTGGGACAGGCTCTAAAGCCACAGAGAAACCCTGATCTCGAAAAAACCAAAAAAAAAAAAAAAAAAAAAAAAAAAAAACAAATGGAAAAGTTGAAAAATGCCTGCTTTAGGTTGGGTATGTGCACTCCTACAATCCCAATATTTAGCAAGTAGAGACCAGCCTGAGCCATGTGAGATTCTGTTCCAACCAACCATCAAACAAACAAAAAAGAAAGGAAAAAAAAAGAAATCTCCGAATCCAACCAAGCTAAAGTCCCAGCCACGTCGAGGAGCCCTGTGTAACAGGGCCAGACCTTAGCACAACTGACTCCATGATGCAAGTGCCGTTCAGGCTGTAAAATTCAGCATATAGACAGCACCATCTGCCAAAAATGAAAACAAAGACCTAATCCATCAAAGTCCATGTTATGGGAAAGTCTCTAAATATACTAACCTTGCTTTTTGGCTTCTGTAGTTCGGCTTCTGGCTGACTGTTCTTGTTAACTAACACAAGTCAAACCAGAACACAGTGTCTGTGCTTAAAAGCTCACCCTGTAAACTCACTGAGCTCACCTCAGTGGTTAAGAGCATTGCCTGCTCTTCCAAAGGTCCTGAGTTCAATTCCCAGCAACCACATGGTGGCTCACAACCATTTGTAATGAGGTCTGATGCCCTCTTCTGGCCTGCAGACATACACACAGACAGAATATTGTATACATAGCAAATAAATAAATAGATATTTAAAAAAAAAAAAAGCTCACCCTGACAAAGGCTCGGGGCTGCACTGGGATCCTGAACACCCAGTGTAGTCACTGGCTGGCTAATAAGTTTCTGTTGACTTAAACCAATGTCTGAGGCATCTCCTCTGGTGAATACCCCTCCACGTTTCTGGAGATCCCAGAGACCAGCTTGAGACACTGGGGCTTCCAGAGTTCCTTGGAGCGAGGAAGAGTGTGGTGAGCAGGGGACTCCCAGAGCATGAGCAGCCAGAGGGATTCCGGACCCTAAGGCTCCCTCGGATTAATCGCTGGCTAACGATTCAGACACCTCCACCCCAAAAGGAAACAAGTTAGAAAGTTGCCCGTTCTGTTACCTCCCGAGGTTAATTCTGGCTAAGGCATCTTCTGTTTGGACACAGAGGAGAGGTCAGATGCAGCTGCTGTTCCAGTGTCCAGGAGCCATGTGAGATGTCACTGTGTGTGTGTGTGTGTGTGTGTGTGTTTCTGTCAGTTTTATTTCTCTGTATTGACCAGAGGCTTTCTCTCCTGTGAGACTCTCCCCCAACCCAGTGGCTTGAGTCCTGTGCCTGTTGAGGACCTGAATCCTTTTGGTCTTCCACCAGCCCCACTCCGGGAGCAGAAGCTCTTGACCATTTTGTTGTCTGACTCCTACTCGGGGTAAGGCTTGGTCCCTGCATGGAGGTGGGGAGAGGCCAGGCTTCTCATCCAGGCTCCCCCTCCTCCCCCCCATCTTCTAAGTAGAATACACACTGGGAGGGGTAAACAGTGCCCCCCAACCCCGTGAGCATCACCATTTCCCCCTCCTCTGCTCCATGCTGCAGCCCCAGGGAAGCGGAAAAGTTCCCCTGGCCTGAGACCAAAGGAAAAGAGGAAGTTCCACTCCTTTCTCTTTCCTGATTTATATCTCCTTTTCAACCAATGATCCATAAAACCCTTCATTCTCTGGAAAAAAAGCAGAAATACCGCCCCCGGGCTGTGCAGGGTGTTGCGTCTACCGAAAAAGAGGGCTTCTCGTTGTTTGGGGAAAAGGACATTAAGAAATGTTGTCCCTCCTAGAATCCTAGAGACTATTTGACTAACCCTACAAATCACTGTCCTCCACTGCTGGGCTGCAGACCTGGCTGCCCACAAATGGCCCGAAGAGCAGCGGAGCCTATCGATACTCTGATGATACACCGTGACCCAGAGCGGCCTGAGACTCCGTGGTAAAGGAGAAACGGACAGCTCAGAACCACAGGTTGAGAGTAAACCCACACCAGAGAGGAAGGTCATTTCCCCAAAAACAACCAGCAGGACTCTGGTACTGACCTTCGCCAGGCTACTCGTCTGGGGTCCACAAGACTTTCGGAGCTGCTCACACCAACGTATGGTACACCTAGACTGGAAAGCCTCATACGGGTGTCTCAGCCAGATGCCAGGTTTGTGCTCAAGTGAATCCAAAACAGAGCCCTTACACAGAAGGAGATCTGAATAAGAAAACAACACCCTAGCAAACTTGGGGAAAACTGACTTCACAGAGATCCTGCCTGCTGGGGGAGGATAAAAATACCTGCTGGTTTTTACAGATAGCTTTTCTGGGTGGGTAGAAGCATTCTCCACCTGGACTGAGACTGCTCAAATAGTAGCTAAAAAGCTCTTCCAGGCACTGATTTGACTTCCCCCTAGCAATGGGGTCCAACAAAGGCCTGAATTTCACAGCCCAAACCTTCAATTAATGGCTAAAGTTTTAGACATGGATTGAAACACATACATATAGACCCCAGAGTTCTGGTCAGGTAAAAAAGAATAAACAAGGCATTTAAAAACAACAAAAACAAGCCGGGCGGTGGTGGCGCACGCCTTTAATCCCAGCACTCGGGAGGCAGAGGCAGGCGGATCTCTGTGAGTTCGAG